>NC_040244.1:11205951-11508186 GCF_001444195.1 Xiphophorus couchianus | reverse complement strand
AGACTGCTGGGCAAAAATAACTTGCTACACTGACAGAATGAAGATTTTTGTTCAAATTTGGGAGAGAAAACAAAGACATACTGGAGATATCTGTGTTTTGCTGATATCTGCATTGTAATGCATGATTTATAGGCTGATATGTAAGAACATAAGAGCTTTATTGAATATTTCTGAAGTTTATATTTTGAATAGAGTTCTCTTCTTTTCATAAATATTTTAACAATATGAATAAATAATGATATAACAAAGTATATGAGATTTTCTTACTTTAGGTGTGTCAGTTTTATAAAGCCTGATTGAAAACCGGTGCCGTAAGAGCCGCTTTGTCAATCTCCTATTTTATTTCAAAGAACCAGCATTAACAGCTGCTGTGCTCTCAATTGGGCTATTCAGGTTTTTCAGTACACTGTTGGCTTCTTTGTGCAAAAAACATGCTGAGTGTTCCCCCAAAATGGTGAATCAAATATCTTCTGAGAAACTAAATTGTCAAATTACTTTTCTTTTCATTTAGATGTCACCTTTAGTTTAGATCTCAGACCTTTTATTTAATCTGGCATAAAATTAAGAGGAGATCTGGTTAAAAAAAACAGGACATTATGGAGTCAAAAGGACTCCATCGAGTGTTACTCATAAGAGAGAGGTTATCCATCCAGATACTAAATGATAAAAGAACACCTGTAATCTATACATCTTAATTCGGAATGGCTCGTATTGCATCTCTATTTTAATTAGACATTTTGATCTTTGATCTATGCACATTTATCAGCATGGACACAGCTTTTATCTTTCATGTTCAACAACTATGTAAATCTTATGATTCTTCATCTGCAGTAAAGTAAGTCGGCACACCCACACTTTCCAATTCCTTCTCTCTTTGCAACATTTTGCCTTGCATATCTACTCTGAAATATATATATATACGTTTAACACAAACTATCTTTCTTTATTTTCATTTGAACATTGTTTTTCTTCCAGTTTCTCCACTGCAATTATAGACATAAATCTGTTTGGGCACAGAAAATCAACCTGACGAAGATTTCTATGCAAGTTGTGAGGTAGGGGAAGATGACTTTGTGAAGGGTAAATATTGACCGTTTTTGGTCCTCACATATTTCAGGAAATAAGGTGTAATCTTTGAACATGAACAAAAATAATACAGGTCAATATTACGAGATGAATGCTCGAGATGCACACTGAAATTGGCAGGTGACCAGAATCGGTCTATTTTCTGCTTGACTGGGCCTGACTGGTGAGCAGCAACTCATAAATGTAAAGTTCTGGGGCACCGCTTGGCTAAGGAACAAGCACAACACATAAGGAGGCTTTAGTCCTCGACACAACTGTCCTGGGTTCAATTCCTCTCCTTTTTCTCTCTGCCCTTCCTCTTGACCAGCTATTACTGAATAATGGCCACTTATGCCACTAAAACACAAAAGAAAAAGTTTCAAATTTAGCTGGTTTTACAACCTGTGTATTGGTGTTAATTTTAACAGCAATTTTTAAGAATTGTGCTTCAGTCTTATGACTAAAATGTCATTTAGCTTTATTCATAATTTAGTCAGAATTGTTTTAGTCTTAGGCTAGTGGTAGATAAAATCTTTGTTGACTGAATCTACTGTCAATTTAGTTGACAAAATTATATGTAAAATCCAAATATTTTTGCAAATGGCTAGTTATTGTCTGAATATACAATACATACAAAAACAGATTTAACTTTTCTAAAAAAGCTTTTTCTTAACTGTGCTTTCAACAACAAAATATTTCAACCAGTTGGCCTGATCTGCTTGAAAAATTAAATGCACTGCCAATAACTAATTGCATATCACATTCTTTGTAAAACTGTTACTGCAAATGTAAAAACACCACATATAACAGTTCACCTATTAAAAATAAAATTGGCTAATAGTCTTAATTATCATTTAAACTCAACATTTAAGAAAATCAAAGCACAATATTCTACTGCAAACATAACGAAAAACCGAATCAATAATAAAGTTTCAGTCAGTCTCAGGAGATGATTGTGGAAGTTGTACATCTACAATTTAGCTGCAGTGGATGTCTATATAAGCCTATATAAGCCTTTCCTACAATCATTTAGATGACAAGTATTCTGAAGATTTCTTTTCATTCCAAACAATGTTTTCGGTTTTAGTCCCTCGTTTGTAGCCTCACTGAGTTAAAGTACGGGTCTACATTTCCTAGGGTATACACTGATGTTTACAGTTACTTATGCTAATGAATGCTAGTCTCTAATAAAAGACAATAAAGAACTTTAAAATGATGGATCTGTAAAGCATTTTTTATTTTATTTTACCGGAGCTGTTCATTCACATGCGACTCCGCTTCTCCTAATATGGCTAATTAATTGATGCTCATGCAGGTAAGGCTATAAAAAAAAATTGGACTTCTTTAATTACAAATTGGGTATAATTTGTATTGACAAGCAGAAGTTACACAAACACAGAAGATTGGCTTTATAAAATTTGCTTAACGTTTTGATCAAGGAGCGATTGGGGTGATTTTCTTTCTATTTCAGGTAGAGCTGAGTGATTGTTGTGTACCTGAATTTAAAGAGATCAAGATAAACCTATTGAGGCAAAGCGTCTTAACGAATCACCTTGAAATACGATGAGGTGATTTAGGCACAAAGACACCGGATTTAAGAAAGAACATTCATATATTACCTCACAGTGAGTGGTTTTGCAAAGGTGAAGAAAAATGGTTGCCTCCTGCTCTGTGGGAGACATGAGATAACAAGTCCCCCTTATTTAAGGCACCTGGGGCAAACCAGGAGACGAAGCTCACATGGTGACAAAAGGAGAAATTCACATGAAGAGGAAGACAGAGCAAACAGACAAGGGAGAAATAAATTGGGCTTCTACCCACTGCATCCTGCAAAGTAATGATGAGGCCCATACAGAGAGGTGGTTGGAGAGAGAATGCATCCTGTGGTTTGAGTTTCTAGCAAGCAGGGAGAGGAAACACACACTTGAACATTTACACCACACAACCTTTCACATGTCTGCAGGGTGCAGAAGTAGCGATATGAAGCCAAAATCCTCTGCGTGGTAGCGTGACCTTTTTCAAAACAATACTTCAGCACTCAGTGATGGTAAAGGATCCATCTCGCCGTTTCTTTCTAGTTTCATCTCCCACTTTCTTATTCTTTCACAGCTAGCCTTTCATGACACTTCATGTAATTCTTTGTGTTTGAAACTTTCTACTTCAGCTCCTTTTCCTTCCCATGTAACATTTGCCGCCTTCTCTCTATATATTCTTTTTACCTGCTGGGATTCAGAGCCAAGTGTGTATTCAGGAGTGCTGTGACCAGGATCACTATGCAGGCCACAGTAGAAGGTGACCAAGAATGCTTTCCCCTCACAAATTGCTGCCAAAACCATCCAAAACACAAAGTAGTGAGAGGGTTTGCACATAACCAGGGATGTTACACCATCCCTGGAAGCTTCACGAGACTCAATATCTGACAAGAATGCTTAAACTAAGGATGGTAAGAACTAAAAAAAAACCCTACTTTCCAAATAAAAGAGATTTTTCAGACACCAACATTGTTATGCTTCGGCTTTTACATTGAATGCCTTGCTACAATTGACACAATATGAATGTTTGAGGTCTTTCAAAGATATTACACGGATACAAAA
Organism: Xiphophorus couchianus; assembly: GCF_001444195.1. NCBI lineage: Eukaryota > Metazoa > Chordata > Actinopteri > Cyprinodontiformes > Poeciliidae > Xiphophorus > Xiphophorus couchianus. The sequence continues at coordinate 11,504,527 of NC_040244.1, read as the reverse complement.
TCACTACTGTTATTTGAAACTACTTTCTTTTATCACAGTAAAAGGTAACACACAGCAGCAACCTTTGAATGGCCGAAAGGAAAATATACATGAAGGGCACAGAAAAGACAGAAATTTCAGAAAGTGATGCAGGAACACAATTATTCAATGCAAACAAATCCATCTTTAAGTAAAATAACAAAAAAGAATATTTTACAGTGGCCTACTCAAAGTCTAGACTTAGATGTAGTCCAATTAATATGTAGTGACTCTAAGCAGGCTGTTAAGTGTGGCTGAATCAAACGATTCTGCAGACAGCAGCAGGCAAAAATCACTCTGCAGCAGTATAAAAGAATATAAAAAATATAAAACAAATATGAAAAATTGTCAGGTATAGCCAGACCTTGATGACAGCTATTGTTGGCCAAAGTGGCGAAACCAGTAATGAGGTTTAGGGAGCAATTACTTTTTCACATGGAGCCAGGTTGATTTAGAAGGCTTCATTCCCTTATAAATTAAAACATCATCACACTGCATTTTGCATTGACACAGGTCATCTTCGCCTGGCATTAAAACTTGTTTGATGGTCTGAAAACCGCAAGGGAGCCAATTATTTTTTATAGGACTGTATAAGAAAGCATTCAGAGGGCATAACTAACCCTAAACGGCATCCTTGTCACAGATGAACCTCTGACCAAGTACCAAAACTACACTATTAAGTATTTCAGATCATAAAGTTGATCAATATGTGAACCTATCTGTTCTTTTAATGTCCCAACTTCAGTGTAGCCATATTTCTCCTCCCCTTTATCTGAAAACAAACTTATACACTTGGTAGAGCTCTACTCATTAAAGCCCCATCAGCAAGTCACATCATTACCTGTTTACGCCTTTCACTCCTCTCTCCTCCCTCTCTTCTGCTCTCTCTGTTAGCCAGCCAGCTGCCACACACTCCAGAGGATATTCCAATTAGAAACAACACACAGAGATGTGCAAATGTGTGGCACTGGAAATTCCAATTAAATCCAACACACAATGCAAACACACTTTACCGCAGATGCACATGAAGTTGCTGGTGGACATGCTAATTAAAGGAGCAAACATGGCTTGGACGCCATTCAGCCACTCCAGTGAGACACAGTGAATAATGTGCACCCAAACACACACACACACACACACACACATTCAGACGAGGCCTTATAAGGTCACCAAAGCACACACACACACCATCTGTAGCAATGATGTGGCAACCATAAATGGCAAAAACCAAGAAATGATATAGAAAGACAGAAGCTCACTCCGTCATTCACAATCAGTGGTTTGAAGGTTAAAGAAGCTGTGAGCAGCAATAAAAAGACTCGTTTGAAACCATTAGCCAAGTGAAGCTTCCATGTCGGCAAAGCAAGCAAGTGACCTTATTGTCTGGTTATACTCGTCAGAACTTATTGTGAGGATGTGGGAACATGAGAACAAGCACTGTGGCGCACTAGAGGAGAAAGAAAAACTCAGAGATTCACTTCAAACTTCCTGCAATAATAGCTTCCCCGAAACACACCGGATTATTTGGTAAAAAGCTAAACCAAGCAAAAGGGGAAAAATACTGTGAAAGTTTGATTTCCCCAATGTGTGATTAGACTGGATCACTTTGATGTGAGCTGTTTTCCACATGACTAAGAGTGGTTTGTTGATTGAAAGGAAAACAGGCTCAGTTGAAAAACAAACAAAAAAAAAAAAAAAACTGGAATAAAAATCGCCTGACTGACGCTGCAAAACAAGGAGAGATAAGGGTCGACATCAAATTTTTGAGGAAAGAAAGAATTGAAAATAAAGGAATGACTTGAAGATTTTAGAAAGAGTCAACCACAAATTTCTATTTTATTGTAATTTTATGTGATAGACCAGCACAAAGTAATGCAAGAATGTAAAGTGGAAGAAATATTATACAGCGCGTGGCTTGCATTTGTATTCAACCCGCTTAACCTTGATACATCAAAACAATACAATGTGTAATGAATGGTTCTCAGAAGTCACCTAATAAATTGAGTCAAATTGGTATTTAAATTCAGTACAATATAGCTGTTCTGTGAAATAAGTAAACTTTACAACTTGCATGCCACAAAATACGTCATCTTTGTCCACTTCAGTGATAATGGTGAACTTCATTGTTGTTTTTCACACACATTTACAACAAACTACAATAAAGTTTGTGGTTGTCACAAAAATGAAAAGGTTTAAGTGGTATAAACACTTTTGCCTGTCAATCACCTATTTATATAAGCGAGGTATGTGTCAGCAAGGAAATACCTAAAACGGGTCAACGGGTCCTGAGGAGCAGGCTTAACCCATGTTTCAAAAATAGCTTTATGAAATTGTTGGTATCACACAAGGTCTGTGAAACACCCACAGTGCAGCAAACCTATTTATAACTAGTTATACCCCAGTTTCTTTATGTCTAAAATAAATACCCATTTACTTCACAAATGCATATATGCTCAGTTTTGTGAAGCAAAACAAATGACAGCTGCAATCAATGTCCTTCCATGAATCTCAATGAGCATATGAAGTGTTTCATTGTTAAAGCCAGAACAGCCACACCATCAAGGAATAGAATCAATAACACACTGCAGCTCCAGATTCAGAAACAAATAACAGCTTGCTATGTGTGAGCTGTTATAAATCAACTTAGCTGTATCGACATTTACTGCGTGTGTCAGTTTCTGTGGCTGCCTCTTAAACTATGGAATTAAGTTGGTTAAGTAAGTCAGAGAAACAAATATGTAATGTTTGTGTCTTCTTTTCATTTTAGGTATTCAGGTGTGTAAAGAGATGCCCAAGTACTGTGTATGTATGTGACTGTTGGTATACTGTTAGGTAAATTGTATATATTATTATCAAATATTTGTTGTTTCATGTGCCTTTATAATGTTTCTTGTCTTATATGCCTTTATTTGTTTCATCTTAGCATAAAGAAAGTTTCTGTGTTGTTGAATTACTTTGATTCCTTTCTCAGAAGGCCTCTCTGAGGAAGAGCAGAGAAACTGTTTTCAACAGGGTTATCGTTCAGCAGAAACCTCTGCATCCTTGACCTATTAGATGGCTATAAAACCATCGCTGTGAAGACGTACAACTTGCTCTGTGTTTTCCTGTGTCTGGAACAGAATAATCTAGTGTGTAGATACCACGTGTTTTGTTAGTGACTAGCATTTGCGTTGCAATTATGTGATTGAAGTGTTTTCCCCACCCCTTTGAGACACTCTCTGTAACAGGGATCCTAACAGCAATAAAAAGGGAGAACGGACACATATGTTTTCAGAACGGAAGAGATGTGTGACTGAAAACATCTCTGGCTGTTCTCCTCGCGAGTACAAAAGAATCTAACTCTCTTGTCTTTCTTGTGTTTGTTAAATCTGTCTCAATAGGTGTTTAAACCTGACATTTACGTATATGAACTTTCCTTACTATGTGTGTATGATATAGTTTGACTTTTGAATTGTAGCTGGAATCCTATTACAGCATCTCATGCTTTTTGTTATTATCGAAAACCAAGTAAGCCAATTCAGTAAAATACAGTAAGGTGCAAACAGAGTGTTGAGAGGTCACAGATAATTCTAAACCCGTGGCTGTGAACAACAGCGTATATATAGAAACAAACATCACTTGATTAAGATTAAGCAAGTTTCTCTCTGCTGCCTACTAAACAATTCAGTGATTTAAATCTGTAGGCATAAACTGGAAATTGTTTATACGACTGTTGTAGAAATTCTCAAATTGCAACTATAAATTTTCACATCAGTCTTTCTCTGCACACAGAAATTCAGATTCCATGAAAGCTTACAGAAAAATAGAAACAAGTCACCAGGGCAGAAATGGAGAAAAAAAAAAGATAAAAATCAACAATTTCTGTAGAAATATTTTCAAGTTTTCTTTTCAAAATATACTAGTTTAATTCAAGGCGAATGGCGAAACCATCCCATGTTTCAAATAGGAGTTTCAGAAGTTTTAAAATGGTAAACTTTATGTTTGTGTTTGAATTTACAGAGTAAATCTGAGCCGTTTCTAGGTGTGGGGGAATGTTTCACAGCTAATCAACATACTGGGCTTATTGGCTAGTCACACACTCTTGTTGTTGGTTTCGACCAATAAGGTGAAAGTTTGAAAGGAACACGTGGTTAATTAATTTAAGCACTAAAGTTCAGGGCTCACAGACAACTCCATGACAGACAAAGGCTCACAAGACAAAATCTCAAGATTATTACTTATGGAAAATGGAACAAAAGCGGAAAACTTCTATAAATATACATTTCTAACCAGATATGCCAGACTAAAGCTACGTTTTGTTCTGCACACCTTCCCAGTGAACAACCTTAACAACCCTCAAGTAGCTCATCAGCTTTGGGGAAAATTCTTTTAAAACTTTGAGGGCTGTTTTTCTTGCTGTTGATCTTCTTTGCATAGTGCCAACACTCTTCATTTTTTAAACTATTGTGTTTGATATTATTTGTATTGTTGGAAAGCTTGGAATCCACACTTTCAGAATCTGTACATAAATCAAAACACTCCGAGAGAGACTAGGTAAGATTTGTAAACCTTACATGTATGTTTATTCATTCATTCATTTGTACATTTGTAAAATCATATTTAAAAACTAAAGGCAACCAAAGTGCCTTTGACTGTACAAGTCAGTCAGAAGATGCAAACTTACTCAGTCATTGATCTTGCCAATTTACATTTCACAGCCATCATATTTGCAAAAAAATACAGAATTAATTAAGTCTTTGCTACAGCCCTACAGAAAACTGAAGTATGGGCTTAGCTCCAGTTAATCAGGAGTCAGAAAATCCTCTTATACAAACAAGTGGCTGTAAGAGATGTTGGTTCTAAGCCAGTAATATTGCAGAAGCTAATTGATGCATCTGCCCGTTAAAAATCAAGAGCTGGGAGTTTTCATCTCTAAAGTTTGAGAACTGGGATTTAAGGATTGTGCTACTACATCTGCTACATGTTAATGTAAAAAGGGATTCCAAGCAGCTAAAGAATTGCAGTAAAAAGATAAAATGGTGATACAAGTCTTCTGACCAGCAATATGGCAAAGTAATAACAGTGATCAATTTGTAACAATACTATGTTCTACAGAGAAATCTTTAGAATTGATCCATTCTATTCACACAGAGTCATTGTGGTGACTATTTCCTGCAGTCGTTAAGAAAAAGACGGAGTACAACCTTGAGAGGTTGTCAGTCCATCTCAAGGTAACAGAGATGGACTGTTGCGCACAACCAACCGTGCGGTCAGAAATTCTCTCTAAATTCTATGGATAATTTAGAGAGACCAGTTAACCTAGCCATCATGTTTTTGGACTCAGAGAAGAAGTCAAAGCACCTTCAGAAAACTCAATGCAGAAAGATTCCAGACTGGGACTCAAAACTAGGACTTTCTTGCTGCAAGGCAGCAGTACTACCAACTCTACATCCCCTAGTCTGACATCTCATATCCACATAATGTAGTAGTAGAGCATACTCACCCTTTCTGCAGATTGTGATGTGCCAAAGAATATGGGTATGAATGCCAGCCAGATGATACACGTGGTATACATGGTAAATCCGATGGGCTTGGCCTCGTTGAAGGTTTCGGGCACGCCTCGTGTCTTTATGGCGTAAACTGTGCATGTCACCATGAGCAGAATGGAGTAACCCAAGGAGCAGATGAGAGACAGGTCAGAGATATCGCATTTGAGGACTCCACGGGCCGACATGGGGTCCTGGGTCCGTTGCTCTCCGTAGTCCACTACAATGTGGGGAGGGTCCACAGCGAACCAGAGGAACACCCCAAGAAGCTGAACCGAGATCAGAGAGAAGGTGATGACAAGCTGCGAGGCAGGGGAGATGAACCTGCAGAGAAAGAAACAAGCTGGTATAAGTCTTCCAAGCCATCCTTTCTTGTGCCAAGCTTGAAGAACTATATAGTACATCCAGTAAATTTTGAGTCTGTCCCAGCCAGGCTTTTCTCCGGGTGGAATGTGTACAGAAAACCTTCAACAAAGTGTGCCAAGGAGGACCTTGATCAGATTCCCAAACCACCCCTAACCCTTCCTTTGGTGCACAGGAGCAGACGCTGAAATACTTAAATATTACTCCCTTAGAAACTCTTCCTAGACAAAGATCTAGTCCACTGGTCTACAGCCAAGAAGAAAGCCACATTGATCCTTCTGAATCAGAGGTTCAAGGATCGATCGGACCCTTTTTTGAGTAAACATGCCCAGAAACAGAGAAATGTAATTACTCTTCTAGTGGAATGCCCTCTCATTTGATGTTGTTTCAGTCTCGGATGCAAATAAACAGAATGTCTTCCATGACTGCCCCACAATGTATCATAAAATTTTTAAGACCCCTAAGATGGGTGGCACAAAATGAGAAACTGATCATCTGCTTAGCAATATGAGAATTGGAGTATTACCAAATCCTGCATTAACATTTTACTCACTTAGATGAAGCCCCCTTCAGACTATCTACAAATTGATGAGGCTGAGCTCATTACTCATTCAAATATTGTGAGAAATATAAAATGAGAAATGATTACAAGAACCCTGATAATGAGAGAGTGTAAAGGTTAAGTGTATATGAGACTACATGCCACTTTCTGCATAAAAAAAAGCTTCATTCAAAGTTACAAGATCTACACGTGGAACATGTAAACATCCAAAATAATGGATAGAAAATATCAATGTATTTGTTTTTACCTGGGTGCTGTAACAGACTTTTTCCCTTGTTCAAAGATGCGGTGTATCCTGTTGGTCTTTGTGAGCAATGCGGCGTAGCTGAAACACATGCCCAAGCCGAGAAAAATCCTCCGCAGTGAGCATACACCCACATCCGGCGTTGCGATCATTAGGAAGGTGATGGCGTAGCACAGGAAGATTCCAGTCAGGAGCACGTAACTCATCTCCCGGCCGGACGCACGGACGATGGGCGTGTCGTTGTACCGCACAAAAGTGACAATGACGAAGGAGGTGGCAATAATCCCCAACATGGAGATGAAGACGGGTACGACGGCCCAGGGGGAGTGCCACTCGAGTTTGATGATAGGAATCGGAATACACCCTGTTCGGTTTGTATCTGGTCGCATCTCGTAGGGACACAGCTCGCATGTGAACTCTGAGGCCTAAGGAATGAGTAGAAATGATGTGTTAAAACCATTTTGTTCTGTTATTTCTGTCCTAATTCTATTTCTAATGTATGTGTAACAGTTATGGGCTAGGCAGCTAACTGACGTCCAGGCTGAATGGCGTCCAGCTAAGTGTTATAGAAGGAATGTGAAATTGTGGTGACTTGGGAACCTGTGTCCAAGAGGCAATGAAAATTGATCCCTTTAATCTTCACCTCACCAGTACTCCTTGTGCCCACTAATCCTTTAGGTAATGAAAAATATGAAAATGAGTCTGTAGTGTGGGGACATTCACTAGTTGCAGCTCCCACTTGTCCCTCAGTAAGAACTGCTTCTAGTTTAATGGCTTACTTTTGTCCCAGGACTGCTGTTTGTGTTTGAGCTGGCGGCGTTTTTCTTCAACTAAACTGGAATTTGGCTGACTGGAACAGTTGGGAGCAATGTGACCGTCCTGTCCACACTTGAAACAGAACCAGGGCTTTGGCCTATTACTGGTTTGGCCAGATTTTGGTTTCTGTTTTTTCATCTGATTTTCTGGTTTAGCAGAATTAGAGTCCTTAGACAGCAGGGCTGACATTTGACTCTGCAGCTTTAACATTTGCTTCCTTAAGTCTTCGATAGCACCCGAGTCTGATAGATGGCTACATGAACATGAACTGGTAGTGTGAGCTTGTGCACTGACACGATGCTTGACTGATGGAATATGTTTTTTCATTAACATCTCTTTTGCCAACTGTCTGTCTTCTTCTGTTCTGAGTTTTAATAAAAGCTCTGAGAAAGGAGGTGGTTGGTCTTTTTTCTTTTCTAGTTGAAGTTTGTTAATCATGCTGTTATCCCAGCAACCTCTACAAAATTGTTTTAACAAATATTTGTCAATTTCAGTGGCTGGAATCCCACCACGCTTCACCACTGTGCTGAGAGCCAACTGGAGTCTCTGCAGATAAGAAGATGGTCGTTCCCCATGGTCCTGAAGCGTGTTTAAAAATTTTGCAAACAATTCTTCTCCATCCTCAACAGTGGCATATGCAGAATCAAGTACCTGCAAAAATGTTGCAGGCAGGGCACCAGGCCCCAAACCCTTCACTAGGTCAGCAGCTGGAGGGAGTAAACCTTCCAAAATGCGCCTTGTAACATGTAAAGGTGCTAGACTTGGATCTGCATTTAAGAGTTCTATTTGAGACCTCCAGGATTCATAATCTGCCTCATGCTGAGGTTTTGGAAGTCTTCCTGAAAAGGTGCGTAGTCTAAATGAAGACAGAGGTTGAAGATTTACACCATCTCTGCGCACAATGTGTTCGACAACAACCCTTTGAACCCCAGAAGGATTCAGATCAGTCCCCGAGAGGAAAATTCTCGGCCACACATTTGTAGTTGGATTAGGCTGAGTTTGTGGTCCCTGCTGGTAGGTGGTGGACTGATCTGATTGGTTTGCGGGAAGAGTAGATGGCTGAGTCTGACTGGACTCTCTTTCAATGGTAAGTATTTCAACAATATCCTCCTCATCACCATCCCCTTCATCATCCCCATCAGGCTCCCCTCCGGTAGCCGCTATTCCTAAATGAGCACTTATTTGTTCAAAAACTCCTCTCAAAACGTCATCAAATGATTGTCCACTCTGCTGGGAAATACGTTTCAGTTCATGGAGATAATCGGGAGGTAAGGTCGTGTCCACTGTGACTGTGGCAGGGCACTCTCTTGAAAGCAATTTAACAACAAATATAACATCTTCTGCAACCTGAGATGGATAAACATATGGTAAAAGCGATTTTAGCTTTTCCAAATCTGCAGAATTAGTAAATTCAACGGCCAGGTTTTTATAAAATGGACTCTCACATGCAGTAACAGAAAAAACCTTAATTCCACCATAACTACGTAAAAGATTGACAATCTCATCATCTGCTTGAGTGTTCGTTACACCACTAATGATGACAGAATTAGCAACATTGATACCAACTTGGTCAAAGAAATCCATATTTCAATACCAAACCACAAAACACATTCACCAAAACATTCACAGTATCAGGCTCCTGGCTAGCTCGCCAAAGTAATGTAACAGTTATGGGCTAGGCAGCTAACTGCGGCTACATAAGCAGCATCGGAAGAGTGGCCTTTTAAGGAGCCTGAGGTGTGAAAAAACACAGGAGGCAGTGCTTTTAGTTTTGGTGAATATATATTAAGTGATTTGAATAAAAAAAACATACAATTACAATAACACAATGAGACACATGAGAATTGACTCAGAATAAATTGATTGTCCAAATCATAAAGTCCATAGTCCATTCCTAGCTCGCCATCTTTCGATCCAGATGAGGATCTGATCCGACAGGTGGAAAAAAAAAAAAAACCCGACCTAAAAGGTCAGAAAACCCATTAAGTGTTTTATCAGAAACAAATATAATACAAAGGAAATAATTATTAAATTTAAACATCTAGTTTATGCATACTAAATGCAAATGCAATAATTAGATTCCTAATAATTAAACAGACATTTCAATCAGGTTAAACTAACCATAATTTAAATGAAACAAAACTATCATATTTCAACTAATCAATTTAAACTTAAAGTGCTAAAGTTAAAGTGCACTTCCAAAATATCAATCAAGAAAAATAAAATAAATTAATTGTCAAATACTCAAGCAGAGTGAGGGAAGAAAAATAAATAAATAAATAAATATACTGCGCAATATCAATTTAAGTGTAGCTACATTCTGTTCTGATCAATTTTAGTTTAAACTTCAGTGCCTGGGCATCAATGTAAAGGTGTCAGAATACGCACAAACTTCAGCAACAAGTTACCTTTTTGAAGAGAGTGGGGCGTACTTAGCCACAATCAGCACTAACAGAATCCTGGTGACGGTCCAGGTAAACAATGCCAGTGATTCTAATAAAGCAACGCTCCAATGAGCAATTGAGCAGAAGTACCACATAGAACAAATAACACTGTTAACAAATAAACTCACCCAGCAATCAAATCAATATGTTCAAAGATTTTTTGAGGAATTCCTAAGGAAGACGCCAACAGCAAGCCACAATCACAGTGGAACAGGTGAGGATCTTTTACTGCGCACTGGAGGCGTGGCTTTAAATAAGTTAGCAGCGTTCGGGCAACACAGGAAGTGGGCCCGCAAAAATAAAAGTCCTTTGCTAATTGTGGGTTACATATGGTTCTGTTTGCCTTGACATCTATAAACATATAAATAGTTGAGTGAAAGCAGTACAAGCAAATATACTTTAACATGTTATTTTAACTATGAAACAAACCTTTGTTATTCTTTTAAGCAACAATTATAATGCTGTTATGTCTACTTCTTTTGTATGGTCCTGTCCAATAATCACTGCTCTGTAGAAAACTCCATACAACGCACTTAAGTTCCAAGCAAATCAATGATTCATCCAGGTCACTAAAGGACCTAGAACAAGTTAAATAACAGCAGGACTCATTTATAGTCAGGATTTGTGATTCTACAATAAGAAATATACAGCGAAAAAACTGTTTAAAGACGAAAATCACTGCTAACCAAAAGGAATACATTTACCATGAAATGTTTCACAATTGCTAGAAATATCTTGATGATCCCCAAGACTCTTTTGTGGACTAACAAAACAAAAATGGAACTATTGTAATATCCTATATAAAATTAACACAATTTAAGAAAAAATATAAAGCCAACATGGAGATGACAGTTCAATAGTCTTGAAAGCTTAACTGCTTTGGGACCTGATTGACTTGCCATAATTATTGAAACTATAAATTCTTCTCTCAGGCATGAACAACATGAAGGTGAAGCAGGACAATAAGACACCAACATGTCCACCTCTGAATGGCTCAAAAAGAAAAATCCTCAGAGTTTTTGAAGCAAATATTCAAAGTCTGCACTTGAAGGTTGAGCAAACATTTTTTGTCATGCTTTCAGTAGTTCAATCGAGACTAATCTGTAGAAATGGTTCGAACACAAAATCTGTGGAATTCTTACTGGTGGCCAGTTGTGGTAAAAACACTTTGGAAAATTGCTCTTTGCCATAACTGCTCTGATTTTATTCAAACACAGCTAAACTAAAGTCTGTACCTTCCACAGACTTCCACAAAAATTAATTGGTTTTGTTTTAAATCATCCCAACAATTTAGGTATCTGCCACATAGAGAAGAAATGCTGATTGTGTAGCTGTGTAGCCATGCACTTGTCAGGGGAACAATTCACACATCATAGAGCATTTGCTCTATTATAACACTTCTTCACATCAACACATCATTGATTTTATAGCCCGTGAATGAATGTGTAAAATATGGATTGAGTGTTCAGTCTCATATTAGCAAGCTGCTGCTCTGACTAATATTTTTGCTGCCTTTATTGCTTCCTAAGCGGAGATCACTTTGCACATATGTTTGCCTGCTCCTGGAATTCTGAAACATAATAGGAAGGATGATGGCATCCCAAATTGTCTCTAAGATATAATTATCACAGGAGATGTATCTTCATAATGTGTGATCAGACCCTTTTCCTCATCTCGTATCACATATTTACATTTGTGTTAAGAGCATCCGTGGGGTTCTTTCTGCATATATACATTTATAATGAGCCACTAAAGTATATATTTTTTCCTCAAACACCTTAAGTATATTTAAACAAAAAGCAGAGATCATAACTGCTTCGGGGTAGAGGAAAAACACGGGCTCTTCAAAAAAAAAGGCTCAGTTAAGACTTCCAGATTATACTTTTAAATTGGTAACCAGACAAGGTAGGTTCCTACTGAGTTCATCCAATTGAAAAAAAGCTATGAACAGGCTGTGAAAGAACATCCAGAGCATTTCAGCTTTGAAAAACTATCAGTTTTAAAGTCAAAAATGATCTGAAATATGGTAAGCACATTTATTTTTATTTCAGAAACATAGTCAAAACTAATGCACATTGTCGTCACAAAAACAGGCAAGACTCTCTTTTTGCCTCATAATACAGTTAGGGAAAAAATATTTTTTTCTTTTAATTGACAGTAAAAGCTAAACTTTATAGGTCAGGATTACCAAAATCTTTATATTTCAAAATCTCACAGTGATGAAAGATTTTTTTCAACTGTTTTTATTTCTTTAGGAAATACTAAGAGAACAATGGCTACAAACAATTTGGGGAAGTCAAATCAATATGATGACCAAAGATGATATCATAAACAAACAACTTTCCTGTATGACATGAGAACATGTAAAGAAATCATATGAGATACAACTAGGGGTGTGCTTCAAATCGCAGATACCCGAGGTTGCCAAAATCATCTGTTCAGACAATTATACTCAAATATAAACACAAGCGTCATACAGCTTAGGACAGAGAAATGGGTTCTCCCACCCAAGGGTGAATGCGTTTTGGTGAGCAATTTGCATATCATAGAAAGCAAAAGACTTTGTGAAGATGTTGGCTGAAGATGGATAGGATAATCCTCAACAAACAAATGTACTGAGAGATTTTGGAGAAACTACTCGCCCAATGGTACACACACAAAATGACAGCGCGATGACAACAGCTCCTGTGCCCACATTCCCGCCGACATAGTGAGGAACACATTGCCTATGAAAACACACCCAACTTGGCTTGAACCAAAACAAACACTGGTTAGAGTGAGACTTGACAATGAGCTTTAGTGAGAAAGGTGCCATTACACCAAAAACAACAAAATCTGTGTTTTTGAGTGGCATTATCATCTAAGCCTAATGCAAGATAGAAAGTGGGGAGAAAAGGTTATTGATCTTTTTGTATGCTGCAAGTTGAATGGTGCAGCATCAAATGTATCATTCTTTGGTTTATACTACTACATCTTGGAAAGCCGGTGGTTTTCTTTGGAAACCTACCTGATAGTGGTATCCTTCACAGCTTTCGCAGTGCCAGCAGCATGGCACTCCTTTTACCACCTTCTTTCTTTGGCCTGTACGACACGGCAAACTGCACACGGAAGCTGGCATGGATTGGTCACCTGTCTTCCAGTGCATTGCGTCCATCTGAGAGGGGCACATATGCAGAATAAATTAGTTCTGCAAACAAATGAACAATTTAACCGCTTTCCAATCTTCTCAGGAGAAATAAAGAACAGAATTTGACATTGCTCACTTTACATTGGGTTAACAGTGCTTTAACCTTGTGTGTACCCGTGGCAACTGTATCTGGAGGCGATCTGGGAGAGGAATTAGTATGAGCAGACCCTCTGATCGCTTTCGAGAGAGCTTCCAGGCACAAACCAACACCAGCTTCTCTGGAAGCCAGCAATCAGACCATAATCAGAACTGGCACAAGTAAGCCATCTGGATCTCTCCTTGTGATTGTGTGTGTGTATGCGTATGCTCATCCATGTGTGCAATGTATTTGTTTGTGCTTGTGTCACACTGGCATTACAATGAATCCCTGAGCTTTCCGTCTGTCTATGGTTCCATGTGCTTGTTCTCTGATTTCTTGTTATGCATGCAAGATTTGGAGGAAAAAGTCTATTAGTACACTGACTCCCAAAGGCGCATTGATTGCCATGAGTGCTGAATAAGACGGCCGCTGATTAGCACAAAAGTAAACATTCAACAAAAAACTAAGTGGTTTGGTCTTTTGTTCTACTGGGGATTAAAAAGTACCCTTGATTTGTTGGTGACGCCAATGTATAAGTAGACAAGAGCTTACAGCAATTCAAGAGAGAAAAAAGGTGTTTACCAAAATGTGATTTATTTTTCCTGCTTATTATTCAGAGGCCTGCATTTATATACAATGAAACAACTGTATTTTCTGACAGAAACCAATTATGTACCTTCTAGTATAACTAATACCAAGAGCTTTTTAAAATGCTCCAACTTTGTCGTGTTCTGAGATAACCATACATCCATCTACAGCTTTATTTGTCCTCCAGTTATGCTAGATGTGGATGTGAAAAGTGATCTGTATTAGATGTACAAACCAAATACGTAATCAGCTTATTTCAATATGGAGCTGTAGTAGTTTTAGTTAACCCTTTTTTCTTTTTAGAATTTTGAATTTTTCTTTGTAGAATATATAAGTTCAGTCCATTTACCATTTACCATCACCACCGACAAATGTGGTGAAGAGATTGTATCACCCCAAAGATCCTAGGGGCTAATTTGCATACGGCTTCTTAGACTTAGGTAAGGTCTCCCATGGCAAATCAGTCTAAGGATCTTGTGGAGTCAAATTTCCTTGGATATTTCTAAGGGTGATATTAGTCATCCCACAAGGGAAACTCATCTTGACCGCCTGTATCAAAGGTCGTGTTATTTCAATCATGATTCCTTTTCAAGACTGGAATGCTAGAAATTTTGACTGACTACGAAGTCCAAATCTAGAATTTGGTCACGGTTCATGGTAAACATGATGCTGTAATCAGAAGATGAAACATTTATGTTCAATTATGTTGAATTGTTTTTATTATGTTTTCATAAACATTATTGTTTGAGACCTGATCAGGTAAATTTGGATTATCAGGGCTTTAACTTTTGGTGACCATATTTATGAACCTAAAGCTGAAGAATTACAGAAACTAGATTGTGTGGTGAGGGTAGTTGAAACTTGGAATTCAACTTTAGGGGACAGATTATTCCATCTTAAAATTTAAGCTTCCAAGCATGATAAATGTACTTAAATGGATGCCAGAACACTACACATCTAACCTGTGCAGAGACACAGTGTCGTAACAGTCTCATTTACTTTGTTTGCACGGCCATCTATCAGCCAGGAAGAATTTTGTGTCTATAAGTCTTCTCATCTGTCATCTGGCTTTCCTAATGAACTCCTGGGTGGATTAGTAACGCATGCTCAAACTGTGTGCTTATTCAGATATACATGCATCACTGTCACATAATTGCAATGTAAAGTACTGCCAAAAAATTTCCAGTTTGGGTAAAAAGTCTTCTACATTGAAGCTTTTACGCTCATCTCAAAACAAGCATTATTTTTTCATAAAAATAACAATTTTGTCCACATGACAAACCAAAACAGATGGACCTCTTGGCACAGCTATTGGAGGCGCTGTAAGAATACTGTGTGAAAATGCTGGCGTGACTCAGCCAGAGTCTGGAACTCAAATCTAGAAAAATTTCAAAATGGATGCACACCAGGACTCTCTTGTGCAACCGGGGAGACATGAAATGTTTCCACCAAGACAAGCCAGAGAAACATCTACATGGAAAATGTGCCATGCTCAGTTTGTAGGATTTTTATGAAGATGATTTAACACTGCATGTTTTTTCCCCCACAGATGCCAAATGTGATGAAGTTTGGGTGTGAATGCATGCAGTGTGAAGATTCAGTGCAACAAACTTTAAAGTTTTAGCAATATTCATTTCACTGATTTCTTTAAAAAATATATTTATCACCCTGTGCTTATGCATTGGTATGCAGGGTGTAAAGAAATGAGTTCTAGGCAGAGCTTCAGCCACATCAATACATTGTGATGGATTGAATGATGGGTGCATATTCTTAAAGGTTTAATAGCTCCAATGTCAACTCTTACTGTAGGTGTGGGGACTCTTGAAAATGTTTTCATAAATATCAAAATAAATAAATTCGGACATCCGAGAAAAAAAAAACAACCTCTGTTCAATCTATTCCAAAATCTAAGTTTGGTTCATGCAAATCTTTCACAATGACATTCAAAATAATGAGAATGTACTGGCTGCTGTGGTTCCCAAACCTCTTCTATACTGTGTCCCAGAATTGCAATCTGAATAAGACAAATTAAAATCCCAAATATTTTACAAACTAAATTCTCAACAAGGCATGTAAAAATAGGAGAAACATTCTAACATTAGCCTAGTGCTTCAGCAAACGACTCATGAAAACATTGTTAATAGGAGCACTTGAGTTTATCTACATGTGTGGCCATATACATCTTTAGAAACAAATGATAAAACTAGGCATAATTAAGGTGACATTACAGCTTTCTTTATAAAGTTGGCAAAGTTTTGGAGCATCATATCAAAGTTTAGGAGAAAATTTAAAAAGCAAGTTTGATTAACAATACATTTTGCAAGCCAAGACAAAAAAGATCAAGGTTAGAAACAATATATGGCCTACTGTATGATTGTGTAATCATTTTTTTTTATTTTGAGAAATGTTAAGTCAAAAGTGTATGGTAATCATTTTGACTCCTTGCAGATACGTTTGAAAATGATTTGAAAAACATGATTTGACTATGGTATATGCTCTTAAAGTACAGAAAATAAAAATAACCTTAAGTGATGTAAATAAAGCTTGGCTTTAATTGTTTCCTTTTTACAGGATTTTCCAGACTTTCACCTTATTTATTTTCTTTATTTGGTTCTGATGGGAATATTCTATCCTGTGTCCCTGGTTAAAAATTCAAGAATGCTTGCCAATGTTTGTACAAAAAAAAATAAATAAATAAAATCTTACCTTTAAATGTAATTTGTTGGTCCATGAGCCGATAAGTCTGTACTCCGGCTTGGAATTGTTGATAGACTGGTACTGGAAGATGTCGTACCTTCCCGGAGCATCTCCATTCTCATTGAACATTACTGGTGTACTGGCACTTCCTGGAACAGGAGGAAAAACAATAGCTTAACATTTTAAACAAGTGGTTTATATTTGTTATTTAGATAACTATTTTTCCAAGAGAAAAAAAATCTACAAAACTTTGGACAACTAAATCAAGAAATATAATCTGTCATATAGTTGCATTTTCTGAAACTAAACCATCAGAGTAATTAATTCTTAACATGTCAGAGTGTTGTAGTACAGAATATCTATGATGAAAAGAAGATAAGTAGACAAGCAGGAAGCATGCATAAGTTATGAAACTTTAATGCATCCTCTTATCTTTTTTTTTTAATTAAGTTTGAACACCACCACTGACTACAACTCACACAAGTCAACTAATTAGCAAGACATATCGATTTGGTTACAAAACTGTAGGTACCGTTACTGGCAAAGTTTTCAGTTTAAAGATAGCCAATGATGCATCCCCACTTTCATGTATCCAATACTGAATGTGGATTAATTCCAACAGAAGAAAACCAAGTAAAAATGACACCAGTATTTAACTGAAAGGTTTTACCAACAGGGCCTAATAATATAGAAGAAGCAGCAAGATGTCCATCATGTGCACAACTGTTAACTGTCAGAATATCATAGACTTAAACCAGTCTACCTGCCAGCGGAATTGCATGGAGTTTCACACACACAGTCCAATGAAGTGGGTTGTGCTATTAAGACCTACACACATTTACCTGAAAATGACCAATTTGCATGAAAGAGTTCAGAATCACCTAACATGTTTTTTTTCTGCTTAAATAGCTTGTTTATTTATTGAATATAACATCTTATTGAACAAAATAACTTACAGCACATTCACGGAACAAAAACAACTGCACAGCTAACACACAAGTTGTCCATATAGATTTATTAAAGTCATATTTCCTCAGGCGGCATATTTATGAGCTATGACAGCAAAGGCATAATAACCTCTAGTTCTCACTCGAAGATGTGTTGTACCTGTATGTGCCTCGGTGTTTTGTAGATTGGATGTGTACACGCATGGGTAAGTTTAGATTTCCTTTCAGATTTGGTTTTCTCACCTCCAATAAGGCTTAACACAAACCTTTTATCATCCGCGTTCTGTCTTGCTCGGCGCTTTTCTTTCTTTTTATGCAGTGTACAATCAAATTATATTGCTGCATGTGGGATAGAATAAAAGAAATAAGACCTGGGTGTATGTGAGAAGAAAGTACACCATTATGGAAATTTTACTTGTCAACAGTAAGTCATTTAAAAGGTGGGTTCGGTTTAATTGCAAAAAAGTGAGAGACTAGAAAGTGACAAAACTAAGACTGAAATAGCCCCAGAGGAAGGTGAATAAATCCATACATAAAAGGGCCATGTCCTAAATAGACAGATGAGATATGAGCAGAAAGATGTGAGAAAAAAAACCCACAACAAAAGGCAGAGGCAATTGAAGAACATAAACATAGGGATGGTCTTTCAATTTCAGAAGAAATGATGAGAGATATGCTAATATTGGTTGAATGAGAGAATGAGCTGGAATGATAATGAAACTTATTGAAAGGGAGTAAGGAAGATGAATGGAGAGAGACCGAATCGATAGTGAGACAAAAGCAGACGTCTCGAGCTTTGGAGGATGCCATACATTATAAATAAGTGCCGTCGCTGGAAGAAGTAGTGCCTAACTGCAGTGTCTCTTATCCCTCCTCCTTTAATTTCCTGCCTTAAACATATTTCTTAACTTCTGACTAAGGATCAATGTTGTTATTCCTCGGGCTCTTCCCTAGCATGAACAATACGTGACACTAAAGATGAATTGCAACAACGTGTAGGAAAAAGTATGGTGCTTCTGAAAACTTAGGCCAAGAAAAAAGCCATCAACTACATTATTAATTTCTCCAACTGTGTGTAGATATAAATGCTGGAAGAGGGTTTCACTTTATTAGATACACCCTGATGCTACCAGGATGTACCCAGTTTTGCCTTCAGAAACTTTTGAGAGATATTTTTCTGTAAGGTCGCAGAAAAGAAAAATTCCTGAGAGATTTTGGTTGATAAAAAAATCATGTAGTTGCTACAGATTTTTCAGCTGCACCATATCACCACATCCCCAAGAGGCATTAGAGTGCATCAAGAACTGGTTATCTCAAAGGCTGGAGAACAGTGTACATATCGTCATGCTAAGAAACCAGATAGAGATCATTTAAGCTTTCTGACACAGTGCAGGTTCCTAATAGAATAATGTAATAATCTCTGGTGTGGTCTTCTGTAGTCCAACACAATGCCATGTGTTCAGATATTGGATCCTGAATACCAGGATGGTAATGAGTGGTTATTTGAACATCTGTTCACTTTCATCTTGAACCCGTCAGTCCATTTTTCTCTGTTATTTGCAAGCCAATTTTATCCACGTAACTGTCACTCACTGATCATTTTCATTTTTGAACTCTTCTCTGAAAACCTACAAGAAGGTTGTAAATAAAGACAATAGAGGTGTCTGTCTATAGTGTGCTCAGAGGAGGTCGGACTGGAGCCATATTTCAGAACAATTTTGCTCTCTCGGTCTTGTATCTTTAAGGAAGAGGATGGCATGGAAAAGAGAAAAATCATAGTTAACTTTCTGTTCATGAATGTCTTACTCAGTCTAGATAACTGTGCATTGAATGCCACCCTGAATCCAAGGCAAATGTACACAATAAGCAGCAAAAACCTTTTTTTTTCATAAGCATAGCAGTGAACAGAGCTATTGTAAACTGTAGTAAATATATAAAGAAAAATAGAAATATAAGGCAGCCAAATCTCAATGTCCACTTTTGTTCCTTTATTTTGTACAAGCTAGTATTAGTCCACAGTGCTAATACTACAGTAGCATATTTGTATGTTCAGCAGTACACTGGAATTTAGTTTATCAGAAGACCAGATTACAACTCATGGTAGGCGCAGATAGAGACTGAACGTTTTGCAGTTTGCTAGTGGTGTATATCTATTGTTAAAATAATCATATACAGCCAACATTTACATTAAATAGTGAAATTTGTCTGAAAGGCCAATTAAGAAATAAAGCGTGCATCATTAGTTCCCCAAATCCACCCCCTACAGTTCATTAACCCCCAGGTGCTTTCCCAAGCAGAAACGTTTAAAGTGCTTGGAATAATGCAGGTCATGGTTACAAAATAGTTTGTTGGTTACAAGGACCCTCCAACCAGCCTGGCAGGAGAGGCAGACTTTCACACAAACAAACGCTGGAATCAATGAGCTAGCAGCTAAGCTAACGCTAGCAACAACAAACACTCACCAATTTCACAGTTTACACCTCACACAAACGCCATTTTCTCCCCAGTTTTGGGTCATGATAAGCGGCACCTGTAGTTTCAACATATCTGTGAGTCTCACGTAGAATTAAGGCGAAAAACGGCAAACAAACTTCAGCGTGTATCTCTGTATTCCACATACTTCCGCTTATACTCATATGCCTCACAGCGATTGGCTGTAGCAGTGTGGCAAATAATCTCGCGAGACCTGGCATTATGTATCAAACTATCGCGAGATTTCTCTTTTACCGTAAAAACAAATGTAGAGCAGAACAGATTAAGACAGATTTAGGATTTACCGCCAGCAAAGAAATGTTTCCTTTGATAAAAAGTATCTCAGGAAACAAAACAAAAATCCTGTAGAGGTGTTAATTTCCAGGACAAAGACAACACTTTTCTTAAAATCAGCAAAAATAGCTCAAAATATAGATGTGCCACGTCAGAAAGTGACATTTTGGGAACAATAAGGTATAGAAATCCATAACTGACAATGCTGTTTCTGGTTAATATTTTATTTGGAGAGCTGCAAAGGCATGCTTGGTGGCCTGAAGGATTTTTGTGTCAAGTTCATCTGTTTAGTTTGACATTAAAGATTTTTTAAAAATAAAACCCCAAAAAACAAAGAAAAGAAATCATCTCATCTTCTGACAAAATGCAGAAATGTCAAGAACCTCAGCTGACAAGAAGCAGAATAAGGAAGACCTACAGTTAATTAGTTATTTCAAAAAGTTCCACTTTACAAACAGAATCATTGTTCTTTACTATCAGAAAAGACATGAAGTGCCTTTCATTTATCTTAATACCAACAAACAACTTTAGGTAGTGCCTTTGAAACTTGTTAATCTTTTAAAATACATAACCTTCTGGTAAAACTGCAAACTCACATTGAAAACAAAATTCAAGAGGATTTTAGAAAATCAAGTAATTTCTGATGGCTAAAGCTGCTCAAAATTGTCAATATTTATGCAAGACCCTTCCTTTATGTACCCAGGATTTTAAAGAGCTACTTTACAGAATCCCTCCCTCATTAACTTGACTTAAACCCCAAACCTATGTGACTTTAACAGAGCAATGACCCCTGCATGTCAAAATAAATAAACAAATCTTACAAGACGATTTGGTCCACAGTAGGAAAATAGCAAATCAGAGCTTTATTGCCACCTTATGTTACAATGAGATAAGTTTAAAATCAGAAATACAGATTATGCTGACAAAAATGACATGACATGAAAGGTTATCCGTTTCTTTCACATTTAACAACATCTTGTAACAACATACAAAAGCAGCATACAGCAACACCTGCTTCCAGGTTATGTGTTTTTCCTTTATTGTTCATTACAAGTGAGCACAGTTCCTGTTTCTGCCCTCAGGGACCGAAAGACCCGTCTGTCAGCCGGCTTTCAAAACGTCTATAACCATATACTGGTAGAAAGGAGAATCGCTTCCCAGTGTTCTGATTAATAGAACTGAGGTTTCCCTCAGGGGCAAATAGAATGAGGAATAAAAAAAATCTGATGAGATTACCCACAGATCCCAGTCATTGTGTATATTCACAGTTTTCATTGGCATAGCTGTAGAAATAAATCAATTAGTTTCTCTAGATGTGATGTGATGTGTGTAGCACATTACATTGTGTAGCAATGTGATGTGATTGTGTAGCAATCACATCACATCACACACCAAATAAACAGAGCCAATTTGGTTGTAAATGCAACCAAGAGCAATCTTTTTTTTTTTCTTTTACAAGCAATATGTGACGAGTGATTTTCATTAAAAGTCAAAAACATTTTTGAGAAACTTGTCAGAAAAAGTTGTTCATACATCCAAGGTTTTTTTTTTCACTGTTTCCAATCACAGACGCCAATGTTTGCTATTGGGATTTTAAGTGGCAGACCTACACAGAGTGCATGATGCAGAGGAAAAATGATTACTGGTTTCCCCATTTGTTGGCAAATAATAACCTGAGTGGTGCAATTCCACTGGGGCATTCAAACACATGAATGTGCTCTAATCTAAGTCATTCTGTTGTAGCTTTGTTTATTACATTTAGGGCCAACGTCTAGCTGGAAACTGAACTTCCACAAAGACTTTATTCCTGGATTCCTCGGTATAATTCCAAACAAGCCTCTCTGAGGCACAATATTCTCATCACTGTGTTATTTTGAAGTGATCTGCAGTATTAATTTAGGTTAGGTAGGTAAGCTGTACAACTCGTTCCATTTTAAATGATTGAAAAATGAAATGTTCAAACCTTGGAACAATGTTTTATAATGTAATATAATATAATGTAATATACTTTACTCTTTCCCCAGCTTTCCACAGTCTTCTTGCTGTATTTTCCATGATCCGGTTTTTAAACATTTGAGCCCTACACAATACAATTGGATGTATATGGAGATTAAATGACACATACATCTCCAAAGACTTTTGACTGCACTGAAATTTGTTTAGGGTATCTGATATTTGTAGGCTGAATAACCAATAGATATCAAACTTTCCCTTTTATTTAATTTTTTTGTAGAAACTTGTAAACTATGAATTTTTAAAATCTAACAATTCAGTAACTTGTGTTGGTCTATCACATAACAGAATGAAGTATATGGTCGTAAAGTGACGAGATTTTAAAAAATTACAATGGATGTGGATGTTTTTCCAAGGCTATGTATCGAAATGAGAATTAACTTTTTTTTTCTCTCCGAAGACCAAAACTGATTCAGTGAATAAATAATCTGCAGGATGATTAGAAAAGAAAATGGTTCCACAAGAATCTGTGTTGCGACTTCTGAATCAACTAGTGCATTTTTTTTCTTCCCAAGCAAACTGCTTAAGTTGGCATAACCTTGGAAAAATAATGATTCACCTGTCGCCCTGGCAACACACCTCCACCTCATCCTAGAGTGATACATATTATGCTAAGGAATATGCTGCAATGCAGAAAACATTTTGTCACCACTTCAAAGCACCGAGGCTTGATAACGCAATCCTCTTAAACATCACACTAGATTCTCCACATGTGCCGCGCCTTTTTAAAGACACCCGCAGCATATATTTGCTAATAAATATGTCACGACTCATACTCCTTAGAGTAAACTAAATTCTTTGTTGTGGCGACGCTTTATTTTTCAAAGATGAACGTTCCACACAACCCAGAGCGAGCTGAAGGGGTGCCGTGTCGAAAGCATAAGATTTCAAAAGATGAAGAGAAAAGCAGGTAAACGCGTCAGGTTTTCATTTTAAAGTAGCATGAGGTCAGGGGAGATGATCAATTTTCTAGGAATTCATTTAACTCATGGAACTTAAATCCCCACTGTTGAAAGACTAAAAAAAGTTTGCTGGAAAGTGCAAGGTAGCATTTTCCCGGGCTTACTTTATGTTAATTCCTCAAGTCTTCTCTGAGCAGTAGCAAGGCACGGTTACAACAAAAGCTCTACTGAGGCGCAGTAGTTTCAAGCAAGATACCGATCCCTGCCTGCCAGAGGCACCGCTCTGAAGCTGCTGCAAGGAATCAACCTTCCCCTTTGGGTAATCACAACAGAATATCATCCCGTAACTCTCTAAAGATATTGCAGAAGGCTCGTAGGTCCCGACCCTTTTCTTCTACGGTGAAACAGAATTACTAATCACAAATGAAAGTTTTCCTTTAGTGTGACAATCATATTAAGAATAAATTAAGGAGAAAGAGAACTCTAAAGTTATTCTGGTGCAGCACTGAATGAAAAAAAAGATTACTGCAAAAAGTCAACACAAGCAGTGGTAGCTTCTTAAAAACTTATGTCAAAGAAACAAAAATAAGGTAAAACAAGACAGTAACACCTAACAATAAAACAAAGAATCTGTTTTGTTAATACAGTCACATTCAACAAGTCAAAACTATTGTTGAAACGTATATTTCAGAACTGATATTACAGAGTAAAACATATATCCACGCAGACAGGTCCATTAACAGCTCATGAAAACACATTTCATTTCTTAGATTGCAATATTGTCAGTTAAGCATATTTTATTTGTGGGCTTAACGAAAAATATGTTTAATACCCCATTTAAAGTTCTGACAAATGAGTCTCAGCAGAACACATTCTAATTTGTTGAATATCACTTTAATGATCTGTATGCATTGCCATTTTAAATTGTTTTTCCAACTACAACTACACAGTTAGCTTAAATGTAAAGTCCCCACATGGGGTAAAGAATTGTCATTATTGGTAAATCCTGCCATGTTATTTTGCTAAGTGAAGTATCAGTAGTTGAAAAAAAAGAAGAAAAAGTAGCATCTATCAGCTTCTTGTTTTTAAATGCAAATCACATTCAATTAGGAAGATATGGTCTTTCTTACATTTCTTTTTCTTTTTTTTTGAATGATTTTATAATGTGTTTAATACTTTAAATATTTGTACTAGAAATGTATAAGTATGTTAATGTAGTTTTACCAAGCTGGTGGTTTAAATACTGTCTTAATTATGTAAAAGACCCACTAGGAACAAGAGCTGAAAATGGGCAATTGTTGTCATTCATAGTAAATTAAGGGTATTCTAGGGTTGAAGCTTATAAAACTACACCCAATACGGTTCTACTGTCTATCTCAGTATAAAGCACAATTAGTCTGCACTAGTGACTTCTGAAAAAACTATCAGTTAGATGGGGTTTTTTAAGTAAAAGCCTCTTTTGATGCCATTCTCAGCTTACCCGCCTTTCTGTTTACAAAGGTCAAAGCCCAAAGGGTGCTTTTGCAGGAGTCCATCATGGTAGACTTAACCAAGTTCCAGGAAGGAAAGAAGCAAATAGGGGTAAAAGGATGGAAAGACAGAAGGAGGGACAGAAATGAAGGAGAGGAGGTAAGACACAATGGCAGAGAGGAAGGAGAAGGAAGCGGGAAAGTGCAAATCAAAAAGTAAAGAGCAAATAAAATAAAAGTAAGGCAAAAGATATAAAAGGAAGGGAGGACAGAGAGAAACAGAAGACAGACAATAAAGGAAAGACAAAGACATGGAAGATGGACATAAAAGAAGAACAGGAGAATGTGTCGGATCACTTTGCATGGCTTTTAAAAGCTAACAGGCAGATGGGAGTTGAGGGAGGTCCAAAGAGTTCATAAAGCTTTACACATCCTTTTGGTACAGGAGCAGAAGATACAGTTAGACAAAGTAAAAATAATAAAAAAGATGGATTAGGTGATGCAGAACGCTTAGGAGAAGAACTATCTGAGGGGCCTAAGAAAAAGCCTTCAGCCACATTTAGCTCAGAAACGCAAAGAGTGAACCACACGTTTTCACGGCGACTAAATGTTTATGACGAGAAGGATCCTCTGCAGCGCGCATTAATAAAACATGGGTCTGCGTGTGTGTTCTGACTTTGTGCCAACAGGCTCCCATCTGTGCGCTGTGCATCCGTGGCACTAATAGGGGAGAGCGACAAAGACAGTTAAAGGAACACAGAAAGAGAATATGAAATGACAGATGAAAAGCGATAATGAAGCCTGAATTCAAGTCACAGAGACGCCGACGTTTTCACAGCTTTCTGCAGTCGAGGAGGAAACTGATTCTGAGCAGCTGCTTCAATCCAGTCACCACTGCTTTACTGCTGGCTCTCCCTCACTCCCCCTTTGTCCAACCCTTTGTTTTTGTTTTTCTATCGGAAAATTTTTCTTTTTCATTTATACTTCAATTTTAACAATCGGCGTAAAGGTATCCACAGGCCTCCCGTCTTCCAAAACCAGCTGTCTCTCCTGCCTTTCTCCTCCTGTTCAAAGCCTCCTCATTCTCTCTGCTAACTTTTCACCTTCTAGATTTGCCTTATCCCTCTGCTCACATCACTAAAAGTACTTTCTCTTCCGTGTGCTTGTTGAAACCATTTCTACCCTCTTTAAATCCGCCTCTATCGTGACTTAGTTTGTGCCTTGCCTTAGCAGTAAAAAAAAATGATAGAGACTTACATACCCTTCCCGACCTTTTGAACGTTTTCCCATTTTTGTCACACTGCAAACCCCAAATGCAAAATGGCTAAAGTTTAGTCAGATTGAATGCAGAGCGTTTCTTAACATCGGTTCAGGTTTTGCCAAAAATTCTCAGTTTGATCAAGACTTGGGCCAACACATGAATAAACACACAGTTGCACTCAACTTACAAATTTTCACAGAATTTGATATTTAGGGGTATTTAAAAAATAAAGGGTCTGAATTACAAATGTAGTCCACATTTTCAGATTCTTATTTATTAAATATTTGGAAAACCATGTATCCTACTCCTTTCATTTCACTGTCGTATATTTCTTTGTTTAAGATATAAAACCCTGGGTGAATGTCAAAGTTCATCAAAAGATATCAAACCATGTAAATGGGGATGAAAATACAATGTAGGAAGTATGAAAGAGATGGAAAATGAAACAAAAAAATGTGATGATCTTATTTTGAAGAAGAAATTAAAGCAAAGGTGAATAACATAGCGTAGATGTGTAAAGTAATGGAAACATGGAGTCATGCATCATTTCTGGAATGCTCATAACCAAAATTATTCAAGTTATAGACTGAATGTTTGTTTAAATCTATTTTAAAGACAGTCCAATAGGAATAGTTTGGAAAGATTTTGGTACGTCATTTCGATTCCTAAATATCAGTAATTAAGACTATCCTGGTCATTTTGCAATATTCATTAAAACGTTTACAAATTTTTATAAAATATGCCATCAGGACAAAATAGGACCCCCTATCAAAACCAGTGTGTTTTCACAGCGTGTAACATAGTTGACTCTAATGACATTTAAAGTCACTTTTAACTATACTGAGAAATTCTAGAAACACACTTGAAAAAACATACTGTACCATTTTATTTAACTAAAATAAAACATGGCAAGGAATAAGATACACACAGGTTTAACACAGCTGCTCATGATAGAATATTCTTGCTCTGTTTTGAAGGATGTTGCCTATTTTAAGCCTTAGACCTTTGGAGCTTGATCTGCTCCTCACCATTGAAGAAAGAGGGAATACCATTGTAAGATTGAATCATCTGTAATAAGGAAGATTGCAGCAGCTTGCAATTCATGAAAGGGATTCCAAAAAGTCTCAAAAGAATATGAAATCATCCTTTCCAATGTACATGCTCAGGTCTGGCCATCAAACTAAAATCACTCTGAAAGCTGACAGTAAGATTCGAAAAGAAAGCATCAAAACCCCATCATGTCAATTTCAGCACGTCCTTGGTACCGTTGATACAAAGGCCACGTGCAATCGGAAAGAGACTGTAAGGTTAACTTTCAGAAGTGATCAAGGAGAAAGCCTTTGATCCCCTTGAGGGAAAAGGCGAAGGGAAGGCTAAAGTTTTCCAGAGAGAATGTAAGCAAAGACCAGGACGTCTGGAGAAATCTTCTTTGGATCGATGAGACTAAACCTGAGTTATTTAAAACATCGGAACAGAAGACATGTTTGCCAAAATCCAAATCCAAATTCCAGGAAAATAAATCGATACCAAGGTACAGTGACACTCAGCAGGACTTTAGCATCATAAGCATGTGATGCTAAAGTCACATTTCTGTACTAAGGCTCTCAATGGCCTTAATGTCTTCATGACAAATGCCTGGATGGCTTTGAACTTTTTGCATTTTAAATCAGAAGTGATGGTTTCCAGTGGCACTTCTGAGACCTCCTTTATAGAGCTTCGTTCTTTGGCACGGTAAGTCAAACGCTGTTAGCATACATTGATCTGCTCGTTAAAATGGATGCAGATATTTGGTTTGAAAGCCAGTGTAGGGCTTTTGTAAGATCTAACTTTTATCACTTGAGGCAGTTAGCCAAAATACGGCCTATTCTATCAAGGCAGCTTTTTAAAACTGTTATTCATATCCTTGCTACATCTAGGCTGGATTACTGTAGCACACTTTATTTCAGGGTTTTATGCAAAATGTGGCAGCGCATCTGAGCACAAAAACGTCTGAGCACCATCCAATTTTAACTTTACTCCAATGGCTATCTGTCAAATTTAAGATCTTTTTAAAAGCCGTTTTGTTTTTAATTCTCTCAATGGTCGGAGCCCCGCCCTCACACCCCCCCAGCCTCTCTGAGAAGCTACAGCTATATATTCCCCGCCTGCTCCTTCAGGTGCCTAAAACCAATCGTTTTACTTGTACAGCACTTTGTGAACCTTAGTTTATTTCAAAGTGGTTTATAAAATACGAGTGGTACAGTTTGGTATTAGAGGGTGCTTGAGGAAAATGTGAGGCCATCAGTAAAAAACAAAAAAAGTGGACCCTGTAACACAACAATTATCCAAAACACATCAGTAAATCCATCAAGGGCTGACTGAGAATAAATTAAAGTCCTTTTCAAAGTAAAAGGCAGTTCTCTAATCCATACATTTGTCCATCCTTAAGATTAAATACCAAAGACACTGTAGTAAAATAAAACATGGATTTATAATAATGGATAAATAAAACAAGTCAGCAGAGTTTTGACAGCTGGTTAGGAGAGCTGCCAGAAAAAGTATCTTTTTAGTTGATGACCACTTTGCACCCAGTTACATCTAATTACCATCAACAACATATTTTTGATAATTAACAGATAGAGTGTCAGCAAAAACTAAGAAAGCAGAGAGGTCAAAAGCTAGTTTCGTCTTGGATCAATGACAATAAATATTTTTTCCCCATGTCTCATTTTCTAACCTCAATTATGTTCCCATTCTAGGTTGTTCCAAGTCTGTAGGGTTAGCTGTCTGACTCATTCATAATAAGATTTTGTAAACTTGCATTCATACAGCATCTGTCAGTTCCCATTTCTTTTGTATCTACAAATTTCAATTGTTTTCATCTCTAAAGTTAAATCACCTACAGTAATCCACTCCCAGAAATTAGCCAGATACCATAGCTAGAAATAATTTAAAGCTGGGAGCCCAATAACTTATTTAAACGCAGTATGTAATAAAAAAATAAAAAAAGAAAAGAAAAAAAAAATCTAAATTGGCTAATTTTGGTATTCTGAGGTCAAAACTTTAAATACTGGAAAACAACTGAAAAACAAATTGTTGCATCTTTAACGAATATTAGCATAAATAAATAAAAAAAGGAGAAAAAAAATGTAATCAAAAGTAATACCAATCTGGACATTTTCATTGTTTTAGGTGAGTTAGAGTTTAGAATCCACCCCAGTTTAAATTTTATGCCATAAAGATGGTTTTGTTCTTTTTCATCACACTTTTGCCACGCCACAACAAATTTAAGTGCCATTTCATTTCTACAATCATCTCTTCCATTGTAAATTTTCAGTTTGTTGGTCAATTTTGGTTTGTGCCCCATTAGATTATTCTCTCTGTATCCACCATTGCTTTCAAGTTGCTCAGCTCCAACATTACTTTAGATCATTTAACATTTGCTATAAGCGCCAAGTTACTTTTTTTTACCTGTTTTTTTTCTAATTTCACTCAACTCTCAATTTATTCCCAGAGTTCCAGTTTGCTGTGACTAGACTAACCACATTCGTCCCTTATCTTTCCTCCCAACACATCCTTCATGGTTTTGCGATTTAACTTTTTTTCCCCCCCTCCAACAAATTTGCATAATTTCCCAAATCCAGTTTCTCAGTCAGAGTCTTATCACCTGTATCGCTCCCTCATCACTTTTCATGGTGCTCTTGCCTTCATCCTCTTTCAAAGTCAGTGTGTTCTGGTAAACTCTCTGCTTCCACTAACCCCTTCAATTGCATTTACTTCCTGTCCGTTCTCCAAGTAAAAAGAAAAAAGAAAAGAGAACTGGTGAAGTTCATAAAGTCTTTCCCAGTTCCGTCTGTTGTTCTCCAACTTTCTCCCTGAGGTCATTATGAACAGATGAACTTCATCACCCCCAGCCGGTTAGTCCCTTGCTCTCATGATTACAATCACTCCTCATTTTTTGTGTATCCCCCAAGGTTGTTCAGCCGCATGTAGAGATCGTCATCTGAAAGTCAAGCCCCTCTAATTAGTGCAAGCTGCTTCCACTGGGAATGTCCATCTTGTGTCTCCCCAGGAGTTATTATCAGGCCGCGAACACAATCACTTTCTCTGAATGACAAAACACACGCACATCCGTCTGCATCAAAGACAACTGATTAAAACCTTTTTTTTTTTCCCCTCTCACCTGACTTTAAATGTAGGGTCAGGGTTTCATTAAAAACTGATTAACAATTGAAAACAATTTATTGTATGCTAGATAAAAAGACGAGTATGTGTATAAAAACAATCAAGAAAAATTGCTTTGGTGAGATTAAACATCTTTGATTAATTTCCCCACAATTAAAGCTTTCTTCATCAATTCTGCAGGAGAACTTTTTGCCTCCTAGCTGCAAAAGCAAGTCCACAAATGCTGGTTGTGCTTGTTTATGCCATAAGCCACAATTCATCTTGCAGCCAGTTGGCTTCAAAAGGGGTTTTTTTGGCACCCAACAATGTGAAGAAGCAGCAGATCTACTTTCAGACTCTCGTTGATATAGAAAGTTGTCACTTCATCTCAGTGAGTAAAATGTTGTGAGAAAATAATTTGGATCTTTATATATTTTGTCTGTTTTGCTTGTTTTTGTGCCCTACTTTAGTGTGTCAGGTCAAACAATGACCAGAGTAAATACACAAACTAGCCTTCAAGCTAGCCAAGGTAAAATGCTTTCAGACCAGCCTTTCACTGTGGAAGAGAAAACAGTGTTTTTTCACTGTCAGTAAAGAATTAACAGTGAAAATAACACCTCTTTGGTTTAAATGCAGCAGCAATGCTTATGCCAAGCCGACTGAACCAGTAAAATCATGACATTAAAGCAACCCTCACATTCAGATCCCAGCTCGGTTCAAATGTTAGTTGCTGTTTTTCTTGATCCAAGTGAAGCGGCAATTGATTTTTCTCCTATGTACAGCAGTATAATGGACCATGATTGTCTCCCTGCTCACCCTAGGTCTGTTTTCCTTAATGAGGAATAATTCACTCTTTTATAAATTCCCAGAGAACTATGCGGTGACAAAAGATCTGCCACAGTGAGAAAACTAGAAGTTTAAAAGGAAACAACTATTAACATTTAAAGAGTGCATCGTTATGTGTATGAAAAGGGAGTTTTTTTTTTGCATTTGCCTGGTTTTTAACTCGCATAAAAATGTTAGCTTTTCTTTTTGCTAGTAATTCAGGGTATGATTTCCCATTTTACAGCTCAATTGCTTTGCATTGAACTAATATCTGTGAAGTTCACACACATTAGAACCCATTTACCTGATTACTAAACATCCCATTTACATCCATATTGCAATTTTTAAATCCTTTTTGCAATAACTTCTCACTTGTAACCTATATGTTGGAAATGACACAATTGCACTGGGTAATCCTGCCCAGACCCGAAAAAAGCACGGTGAATTTGTCCCAGTGTTATTGAGTTTATCTTCGTTAAAGCTGGAGCAATGTAATTATTACATATTCTCAGTTGACTAGTAAGTATTTCCACTCAACATTTTACCTGCTGGAATTGATTCGTGTAATTAGGGTCTGCATAATACCACAATCTGTCTGAAAAATGTCACTGAACTTTTTTTACCTTACATGGTAAAAATGATCTAAAATGTACATATTCATACACTAATTATTCATAAGAAAGTTTTGATGTAAGCGAGAAGTAGTAAGACCAGTTTTCTTTTTTCCATATTTTCCCTTTTATTTCTCATTTTTTATAATCATGAAGGGTGAAGGAATATGTTTAGCTCACAAGATAAGACAATACACAATAATTAATAAATGATAATGAGATAAGGTTTTTGAAATACTTTTAAGAAACGTTTGAAAAAAAAAATATTTTGTATATATTACAAAAATAAAGATTTTTTAGGTCAAAACTTGTTTGTAAAAATATATAATCAGTGCATAAGTATTTAATCCAGGATTACTTTCATAAGTCAAAATTAGAGACTCAAATGTAAATACAACGAGATATAAAAGTTAAAGCTCAGAACTTCATGTCAGCACCAAACTTCACATTACTAAAAAGACATTTAAGAGGAAATGTTGTCAAAATAAAGCCATCTTTATCCCCCCACAATTCCAAATTATTATTACACTGTATTATTACAGTGCTTTGTCATGAAAATGCCTGAAAGATAAGCTGACAAATTCACTAACTCTGTTTTTGTTCCGTCAAGGCATTTCATATGAAATGAAAAGTGCTAGAGCTACTGTCAAAATTTACTCCTTAATAATTATGTCAACCTTACTTGAACACTTCAATGCTAAACCACAGAGATGCTGCTTTTAAGCAATTCAATTGGGACATGACTTTAACCATTAATCACTACAAATTAGACATTGTTTATCAGGTATTTACCTTTTTTCCTCCAAGGAACACAGTGATTTTGAACTTTGGGTCACAGCAAAATTAGAAGATACGTTGATGTCCATGAGCTGTGAAGGACATCACTTAAGCTACTGCTTACTGGAAATGCACAGAGAATCCCAATTTTAAAACTTATACTCAAGTCATGCAGATCCAACTCAATATTTATTAGATTTGTAATACCCATGCTGATAGTCTCAACAGCTGTGTTCAAGTCTGGCTGTACAATGAACTTCCAGAAGTGATTTTATTCATATTCTAGGCTCCTTATTGTCTAAATTTGACATCACAAGGTAATGCACTTGTAAATAATCTTTCCCACTGAAGAAGGATTGATTTCAAATTGTTCTGAAAAAGCTTGATGCTCAGACTCATGACAAAAAGCAGTTTCATCTCTAACATCATTGCTGACATTGTATATTCATCACAGGTATCTGAAAAATCTGAAAGTGCCATCAAGCTTGTATTTTTAATTGATTCTAATCTAAACTTGAGCCCAGTTGGATGATTTTTGAGAAGAAAACTCAGTAAGCTCTAATCTTTCTGTGATTGAGAGGAATACAACGATTCATCTGCGTATTAAGTTTCTGACCTTGTGTTTTATGGGAGGATTTCTCTTGCCTCGGGGCCAGCAATAACACAGAAACACACCTGAGCATAAAACTGCTGCTGGAGTATGAAAGAGCAATCAGCGTCCGCTGGTGAATCAGTTTCTGACAGGCAGAGAGCCGAGGCAGCAACAAACATGCACATTCCCACCCCGACGTACTCCTCCAATCTTAATCTCGCCTCTAAATCAGAAGAGCCTTCCTGTAATCCGCACGATACCACAACCTTTTCAGCATGCTTCCTTGCTCTCCAACTCATCATGTTTTATGTATTCTGAGCTGCGCGGAGGGAAGAGGAACACAGGAAATGAAAAGGAGGTACAGGTGCATCGGGGGGGAAAAAAAGATTAATAAGAGTGTATTCAAATGAGAAGTCTGATACCACTTGGAAATGAGCAAATGTTGTTCATCCACTTAAAATCAGTCCAGACAGAAACAAAGGAAAAGAAAAAGTGGGTACTGTAAGATGACAGAATGGGTTTGGAGGGGGGACGAAGTAGGGCGGTAGTGTAAATGAATGTAAATTTTACGGTAAAAGATGACATGTTTTTGTGTGGATTAGGAAAATTAAAGAATTAAGAACGTAAGATGTAAATATGACAAATGAAACTGAAAATAAACATTCAAAACAAGCTGTATTTAAAGGCTGAACCATCAGCTAAAACAAAAACTAAGCACAGAGATCCGTCTTTACCGACCACCCACTCGAAACTAAACTTTCTACTGCAGCACAATTCTTACTTGTTCTTAACAATTTAGGATAACCACGTTCATTCTGGAGAATCGTTTTCTATTATACCCATCACAATCTACACACAGTATGTCAATGGAACCAAATACTTTATTTGGTCACATAAGTAGAAATTTGTGATAAATGTGAGCTTGCGTGGAATGAACACAAGTTCACTTGCCTGAGGAATTATAATCCATTACATCAGAGTTCTCTCTGAGAAAAGGACTAGTTTTTTTCTTTTCGTCCATTTAGTGAGATACAACGCTTCCTAAAGGCAGGCAGCTGACAGAGTGAAGATGCCTAGAGTGCAAAGTGGATGTAGATGGACGATGAGAAAACAGAACCATTAGCCATATGAAAGAAAAGTTGGAGATGACACACTAGGAACAACTGCACAACTACTTTCCTGCTAATGTTGGATAGCAGGATGAATGAGCCATGGCTGTCCATACATGTACAGCATACACTCAAAAGTAAGATTGTTGTTTCTTTTGTTTTTTTTATCTGATGTGTATACCATGACGATCTGAGTTAAAACCCTAAAGAAGTTTCTGAAGTAATGGAGGCTGCCTCAGACTAGCCTTTGGTTACTGCACAGACCGAATGCAAGTAATGGGCAGACACTGCAGACCAAGGAGTATCAGGCAAGCCTCCCAGATGCTCTGGCATCAAGAGACATGGCAGGTATAGATCTCTCACATCAAAAAGGAAGAATCTATTTCATCAACATCCTCTAGGCAAAAAAAAAAACTGTCTGTGGGTAGAACATCTTTTTTGCTCATTTCACACCCTACTACTACTAACTTATTTGTCCATCTTGCCTTCTATTGTTTTGAGAATCACAATCAGAGTCGTGG
Organism: Xiphophorus couchianus; assembly: GCF_001444195.1. Taxonomy (NCBI): domain Eukaryota; kingdom Metazoa; phylum Chordata; class Actinopteri; order Cyprinodontiformes; family Poeciliidae; genus Xiphophorus; species Xiphophorus couchianus. The sequence continues at coordinate 11,470,068 of NC_040244.1, read as the reverse complement.
AAAGTTAACATCCTGCCACCTTTTGATGCAGCATAGTCGTTACAACGTGTTTGATTGGAATGCAACAGGCGGTTGTCAGATTATGTCGGGAACAGCTGTGGTCTAGGATCAAAAACCCAAAAGCTGAACTCACCATTGAACTTGACTGCACGAATGTGGCTGAGCAGCTCTTTGCCATCGATGTTAGCCATGCGTGGGCAGAGGCCCGGGTAGCCGTAGCAGAGCTCTCGGTGCATACGATGCAGAGCGTGCGCCATCGCGTAGACGGCGTCCATCACAAACTGAACCTTTCCTTCTTGCTCGTAGCTTGAGTCCCTGCCCACTTTTTCTAAGCCTGGAAAAGAGAAATTGGTTTAAAATTAAATGATTTCATTTTGATGAGTGACACAATATTTACGGCAAGCGTCCTTGTAGAAGCTGCCACAAAAAGATATTAAAAATAAAACTGGAAAATAAAAACAAAAATAAAAAGGATAAGTTAGGGGGAAAAAAAAACTTTGACAAAGTAAAGACGGAAAGGGAGATAAAAATGTTTGAAATAGCTTGACCAAGAGAGAGGTAGCAGGGCACTCAGACCGATGATGACAAATAACTCTTGTCAGTCCATTCGCACCCTAGTAGCAAAGTTACAGGAGAAAGAACAACATGTTCTTTTTTTAACATCATCTGAACGACTGATAATGGCATTTCGGTGTACGAGGGAATGGTCAGGAGATGTCTGGAGGGGACTAAAACGCTTTTTACTCTGGCTTCGAGTTGCACAGCTGCTTGCCACAAGCATGGGTTCACACTATGACATTGCATAAGCCTATCTTCTTGCAGCAGCCAAATTAATTAGTGAAGAGTAATCTTTGAGTTTATTCACCTCTAATGAACATTTGCATATTTGGATTTGGCCTTTATGCCAGTGCGCACACTCGAATTTCACATATGCTCAGTCACGCTCGCACACAAACAAATTTAAAATAACCTTCCAGTTGTGATTTATTGAGAAGGATTTATGTGCCTATTAGCATAATAAGTGAACGAGGAAAGAGCAGATTGGAAATCAAACCCTCTTTGGTGCGTTGAAATGAAAATCAGCAACAGGGTACATTCATTTACTACTTTTAAGGTTGAGATAATTATACTTTTATATAATAAAGACTCCTTTTTTCGCATCTAAAATTTGTGTAAAAGAAACGTTTAATTGTGTGAGCATTTGCACTGTAAAAACTATTTTTGTAACATTTCAGAGCTCATCATAGCACAGAAACAGCACTGGTGACTGATTAAACTCAGCCTTTATTTTCTGAAGCCTTCAGACAATGTTTTTTACTATCCTATTAGATCTCAGTGCTGCATTTGATACAAGTCACTGCAATTTTCCTTTACAAAGAGACCAGCAGCACCTGGCAGATTTGAATTGGATTTGTCTGAGAGATTTTACTGTTTACATGTCAATGATGAATCTTTATCATGTGTCACTGCACTGTCTGAAAAAATCTGCAACCTTTTTTGTCTTCCTATCTCACATGAAATCAGTCAGTTCACAAGTTTACATATATTTCCACAGTATTTGGTAGAATTGCCTGCTAAACATGATGACCCAGATTAAACATGATTAGAGACTGCAATCAGGGATTTGTGAATACGCTGCCTGACGATGTGAGGAGCTGCAGCTCTTTGAGCTTTCACATCTAACTTGAAAAAAGATGTCAAAAACTGCTCACAAAAACTGTCTTTTTATGTGTGTCAGTGATTAAGTCTGTACACATGTTTGTCTGTGTACTGCGATTAGAAAGTAACTTGTAGTGTTATATTTTCTGTTTTATTTCATTATTATATCTCTGTCGTTGTAACCTGTCAAGGTTACTGCAGAGACAATTTAGTTCATACTCTGACTTGGTACAGCACATCAAATGTTGACATTTATGTTTTAGCAATCCATTTATAAATAAAAGTTTATTACTAAAGTTGATGAAACTAATTAGTTAAGACTCCAAACATGCCTTGGAGACATGCAGTAGAACTCTAAGTGACTTCATTTTCTACTTTTACCCTAAAACAAAACAAGTTGTCATCTTTAGAGCAGAGCATTTGAAGAACTAACTACTTGTTAATCACATTGGATTGATTAACACTGATGTAAAGAACCTTGTGATTTCGGTGCGTCAGTGACTGCCGTTTGTTTTGTTTTCTTGATTGATTTGATAATATTTCTCTGGATATGAACAAGATCTGTTTGTAAAGTGCTTTGAATTGCTGGCATATCAATAAAGATAAAGGAACTGAATTAAATATTTTATAAAATGAAGACTGCAGATTCTTTGTTGTGATCTAATGTTTTAATTTTCATGGTCATCTTTCGCCCATTCATTCTTCCACTGTGTTTATCTTGCTCATGTTCACCCCCATCTTACAAGTCATGGCCACCTTTGGGCGACACACACTGAACCCAGACCCATGTGGGTTGAGCTGAATTAACAGGACCAGAGGCACCTTGAAATCAATATGAGCGCCTATAAGGAATTAATGAGGTCCTGGAGATGAAATCCAATCCATTTTTATAGACGGCAGCCGTCTGGTGTTTGGTATTCATGTCCATATTTGTATTTGTTCGTGACAGCGCCGATGTGAGGGAGAACCAAAAAGAAGTTAGTCCTAAGAGTCCCTGGGAGGCAAGGCTGCATGTGTCAGGAATGAAATGTATTGTAATGTGTGCGTAGGAGCATGCAGGACAAACTGCAGCTCTTTGTCAGGTGTAACATCTCTCACAGAGCTTTTGTCTTTTTGTTTTTTTCTTCTTCTTCTGTGTTCTGCATTTGATTCTGCACAGCAGGGCAGAGAAAACAATTTTTCCTCAGTAGCACTATGTTCCACATGCTTGTTTGCACTCTAGAAGCCAGTCGCGCCAAACTCTTTCAGCCTGTCAAGCACTTTCAAATGGACAATACCGACTGAAACTGTTGCTTTCAGACAGTGTATATGATGGGCATTGTCTAAGTTGATCCACTAGGCTTTATGCTTAAAAATAAAATGAAGATGAAATTGCAATTGAAAGTGTAAACATCCTTGTCAAAACGCCTGATTGTGTGCTGTAAAAAAGGAAGGCAAAGCAATTTCTAAACATTTCAATTATCAATGTGACATTTTTGCAATTCAAGAAAAAAAAATAGAGAAACAAATCAAACCAAGTCTATTTAATGTAAGCATTCAGTCTTCTTGAGTTCTCGTATCCAACAGAATATTGAATATTCTGATGAACCTGAAGTGAAGTTTAGCTCTTTGCTGGGTAGATTTTCTGATTTGCATACTTTACCTGAGGGTCAAGTCTACAACCATTTTACAAAGAAACAAAAAAATCAGACTGGACTAAGGTATTAGTCAAGAAAATAGCAGAATAAGAAGACAATAACTGGAATTTATACATAAAATAACTGGAACAGTAACATAAAAGCTCACAAAAATTGTTAAAGAACACAGATGAGAACTGCTCAGGATGGCTATGAATTGTTTCAGAGTAATACTGAAAGCGCTTCAGAAATTCTTGTAAGTTACAAGAATTAGGCTGAGAACTAATCCAGAACCTTTTTTTTTTTAAAATGTAATTTTTCGTATCATGACACATTTTGTTGCCTTGACTTTAAACCTTAATGTGCCTTGCACTATTCTGTTCAGTGTAAAATATTCTGATGTTTCCAACAGGCCAAACGACTGTCAAATTTCTTCCCTACTAAGCATGAAATAGATAGGAAGCAGTAAACTCTCTTGACTCCTTTCCTGCCCTGAGGAAACCAGCAAAGCTGCTACTCATGTCTACCTTCTCATCAGTTTAAGTAATAACAGGGCTTCTCTCTGACAGCTTGACAGATATATATATGTCATCCTATTGGACAGCTAAGAAAAAAAAAAGAACTGGCCACATCCAGGAAATTCTTCTAGGTTACTAGAAGAGTGTCTTCAATTTATTTGTCCTCTTCTCGTCGGTCTTTATCACAAATCGGCATATGCGTAAAAACATTTGCAGGTGTATGGTCACAAGCACTCGTATCAGCAATTTTTCGTACGTGTAGAATCTACTGCACAGCTCTCAGCAAACCAGACGGGTGTTTCATGTATTTAAGGAGTTGAGACAACTAAAATTACCCAATTGTCATGCAGTGCAATGCTGCCGCTCTGGTCCACCGTAAAATGAAAGCAAAGCACCTATGATGCTTGTTTCATTAGTCAATTATGCAGTTTGGATCAGGATGAAATGAATTTTCTGTGTCAAACCAAAGACTACGGTTCTCTCTGTCTACTGTTCTGCCACAATTACCCATCTAATTAAGCTAATACACCACAAATAAAGAGGCAGGATATTGATTAGCACACATTTTTTCTATACAACTCATTATAACACTGATGAATTCAAATCATATTCCATATGAAAACCTAGTATACAAGCTAGATTAGCCCTTCCTAATGATATATGTACAGCGGTCAGTACAGAAAGATGGAGAATAAATGCTTACCATGGAATGTGTTTTAAAGTATTTTTGATAAAAAGGAATAATTTCTTGAAAATAAACTCAAGTCAATCATAGTATGGGACCTGGTATAGGCAAGTAGTCCATTTCAAACCCAAATTAGCATCAAGTGCTAATATTTTTTTTAGATCATCCGTAAAAAATACACCAGAACACGACAAACCCGTAGCAGTTACATTATCACTAAATAAAAACTGTGGGATGTAGTTAAAATTAAGTGTCAGCGGCTGGAACCAGTTCAGCAGAAGATACTTCCAGTCATCAGCTGTAAACTGTAGAAGGAATGTCTGCTACAGGTTGATGAATCCACTGTTTGTTTCTAATCAAATTTGTGACCTCATTATATACACCGCCTTCTTTGTAAAGCTGGAGGCATCTTTTTTTTTTCCTTCTTTCTGACATACACTTTCTCTCGTTTCTGTTCGGATTATGTGCATATTCCCACTCAGACGAGTATCAGAACAAAGTATTGTACTTCGAGCCATAGATCAAACTGCCATGCAATAATGAGAATCTCTCTCTGCAGTTCTTATGAGATGTGAAATGACATGATGCATCATTAATCAGCGTATCGCAAGAAAATGCAATCCCACTTCCAGACAGCTAAACGACTGTTACTCCTATGAGCTGTGCTAGCTGGGGGGAAACACTACTGTCTGCGTTTCTCCAGGTTGCGTCAGGTGCTGAAACTGGAGCAAAGGCTGCTCGTGTTGGGGTGAGCGTGAGGAGTTCGCTACAATCCGGCTTTTGTTCAATCTGTCAGCGCATTGTCAGCACCCAGCGGGAGCATCGATTACACACATTCGTTTTGCCAAAGCGCACTCGGTGTGTGCAGGTGCAAAGTAAAGCAAAAAAAACCCAAAGAGAAACCTTTAAGAAATCTTATCAAGACGTAGACCTAAATAAATGTAAAGATAAAAGCACAGATGTACCAAATATTTATACGCACTCTGTTATATGTGTTACACTCTAATCTGTTTTTTTTTTTTCAGCCAGCAGCTACTAAATGAAATTCAGCCTTTCAGCTTTCTGTTAATGACATCAGAGACCACAGGCAGCTTGGCTGGTTGCTTGCTAAGTAAGAGAGGATTTTCTCTAAATAAAAAGAAGAAGAAGAAAAAAAAAACAATCTGTTGGAGAACTCCAAGAGGCAGAAGTAGAGATGAAAAGTAGCTTTCATGTCTCATAAAAGTTGTGCGAACCAGACGCTGCGTGAGGAGGCAATCATCTCCATATCTGCCTGGGAGACATTTTAGACACTTCGTGGTGGATTATTTGTTCTTGTTGCAACGGAAGGGAGGCTGGGCGCTGCGATTCATTTTGAGATTTGTACAAACCCATTATGGATTCTGGAGAACAGCCACAGGCATGGAGAAACTTTGCTATGAAACATTATTTCTAGAAGAAAATTTTCTTTAAAATTGAGGTAATTCTCCATCCGTCTTGACAACTACAGTAAATATATACAATAGTAGCGTGAAAGCAGAGGACTTCAAATGGATATTTTCGCATAATTTTCGAAATCTTCAAAAAGATTTTTACACCGTCTTTTGAAGCAGCTCTTCAAAGGGGCTCTCAAAATGCACAACAATTCACTTGAATCTTTTAAATCAGCACTTCAGCGCTGGTGCAGAGGTGCAAGGTCCACAACTCTCTGATAGCATCAAAATGACTGGAGGTAAAAGCGAAAAAAAGGTGGAAATGAACAAGCAAATTTTGACTGAAGTAGCCTGATGTTGACTTGGATAAAACTGACACTGCTGGTCTTTTTTCTTTAAAATAGAAGTAGCAACAACTACTGTCCATGTAAAAATGCAAGAAATCTAAGGTTAAAGAAGTAACCTTGAAGACTTGTTGGGATTCAAACAAAGGATTGGAATGGGAATGAAAGCAGATTTAGATCACACTGGTTCTGGTGTCTACACAAGTTGTAGACTGTCAAGAACTGTCAGTCTACCGGGAGAATCATGCAGAATCATCTCTCAAGGCTGAAAAACAAAAAATCAAGTGAGCAGTAGCTTCATGAATGGAAATGGGCTCAAAAAAATTGGACAGTAACTTTCCCTGGTCCCCAAAGACTTGCTATCCGCTGCAACATTCAAACATCTGGGTCACATTTTGGCCAGCAATATTAAAAAATGATTTTGTTGCGCTTTTTTTTATCAACTATCCAAGAAGGTGATTGTGTTAAGATGTGCAGGATGTTTTCTTAGCATCTTTTGGGGCCCTTACCAAATTGAGCGTCATTTAAATCCCACACCTGAGTACCTGAGTAAATCTGAGTATTATTGTTGCTGATCACGTTCATTCCTTCTTTATTCACAGCACTACAATCTTCTAATAGGTACTTCCAGGAGCATAATGCACAATGTCTAAAAGCTCAAAATGTCTCAAACATGATAATGAGTTCATTTTACTGGAGTAGGCGCCGCAGTAAGCAGAAATATTAGCATCATGGACATGCTGCTGGCAAATCTGCTGTAGTTGCATGAACAGCGGTCAAAGTCGTTGACACCTTTTTGAATCTACGTTATGGAGGCGGTTCCCGGTAAAGTTGAACCTGCTGGTGAAGTTGTTTTTGTTTAATGCTGTTCAAGGGCAAATTAGAATTTATGACATTTATGAGATCAACCAATGCCTCTGAACTTTCTGCAACTCTGTCAACTCATAATTAAGTTAGAATCCTTCAGATGAAGAAGTAGAAATATACGGCGCGTTTCTCCTCATAGCACTACGAGTACCAAGTACATAGCAGAAGATGGGCTTCTGTACTGCCAAGAAAAAGAACTGATCTTCAAGCTACAAAAAGTTGTGACAAGTAAGTACATAAAAGGGAAGCGTATTTAACCATAAAAGTAATGGTAAATAGCTTGTACTTTATCAAGTCCACAGAACCCCAAACCATTCATGCACACACTCACATGCTGTATTAATTACAAAGTCACAAGCTATTTGTTTAAGCCTGAGTAAAAATGTTGTGTTTTGAGACTCTACACAAAGACACACAAAGTATCCTGCAGTTTTTCTTTGTTTTCTGCTAAACCTGTAATCTGTGATGTGATGAACATTTTACTTTCTTTTACTTACTTTTTTTTTTACTGAAGGTTATGTGACGGTGATAACCTTACGATGGTTCATAGCAAACAGTAATTATTATTCCTTAATGTTAAAGGCAATGTTCACCAGCAAACAACCCCTTTAAGACTACCTGACAAACTCTCTACAGTAAATAACTGCCAAAATGGTTGTCACATGGAAAAACCAATCAGTTAATCATAACATTTGTCACTCACTCACATCCTTCTTTTCTAATCTCATCAAACATCTGCATTGCTTATTCTGCCTTGAATAATAAAAAGAGGATACTTGGTTTCAGATTTATTTCTTTGCTACCTTTTATTTCACAATTCTCCTGTTTTTCTTTTAAGCATTTTGCCTTTAAAAATATCCACCTCTCATGTAATCCTGAGGCATAATTTTACTATAAGAACTGAATGCTTGGGTTGTAATGTGTCAAAATTTTTTCCACCCTTCTTTTCTTTTCCTTTCACACTACAGAGATGGTGTTTTATGTCGTCGATTTATTCATTCTTGATTTCGCATTCACTGTTTTGGAAGCTTTAGTCCTAAAGCTTCTTAGAATATGTTAGCCAACCCTAAATGCGTCGTCTCCAAATGCAGCCCTGTAAATGAATAAGAATGACTTATTTTAACAGTCAGGATTAAACATGCTGTTTTATAGAAAATTAATCAAAATCCCAATCTCTTTCCTTTCCAAAGCCTGCATCTTTAATCTGGCTCCACTGATGCATATAAGCAACACTTGCACACCTGCAGAACTTGGCTCATTCCTTCTGGCTCATTTAACAGAAGGTTCCACTATCAGCTTGATGCCAGCAAAACCAATGAAAAAGAAACAAATAACATGCCTTACTAACTTGTAAGCAAAGCCGGTGCTGTATTTAAGACAAAAATAAACCAATGCATTAAGGCAGTGAGGTAAGACTAATGTAAGGCTGCTCAATGGCTAAGTGCTTTGATTGATGGCTTCATGGACCAGCGCCTGAAACATATTTCACACGTAATGATTCATGGTCCCAAAGATGACAGACTAATGATTTAAACAAGCTCCTTAATTAAGCCTCAATTTGGGATGTATATTCAGCCATCTTCTACACATCATCTAAAAATAAGTGGAGACTTTTTTCCTCTTTCATTTTTTTTTCTTTGCCTGCTATGTCACTCAGATGTAAAGAAAACCTCGCGGAAATATCAAATCTATTTGACGATCTGAAATATTTGAGTACGACCTTGAAACACTCAAATTCAATTGGGTTTTATTATTCGCATTTAGCTGAAATGTTATCAGTCTTCTTCCATTTGCTAAAGTTTTCTTAAGGAGACTTTTGCTGGGTTTTTTTCTTTTAAATTCTGCCTTTACCTCATACAAGCCCTCACATTATTTTATTCCCATTCCTCCTTTGGCTCAGAGCTAGTTCTAAGGCAAATCTGCCAAGACAGAAACAAACAGTCAATAAAGGAGAATGGGAAATGAGCATAAGAGAGAGGCTGAAGTTAATTTGACAAGAAAGCATTGAAGTTACCAGGGGCTATGTCGATACAGTGTTGCACCACTCAAGTCTGTGTGAATTGTGAGAGCTGGAGGTTGTGCAATTGTAATTAAATGGATCTCTGCCCCGTGATTGGTGCAAGTATTTAGCCCGAGTAGCATTTATTTTTAATATTAATATAGTGTCTGAATTATTCACCTTGAGGCAATGCATTAAAAAAAAGAAAGATGAGAACGCCAAATCCTTAATTTTGACTGAAAGTGTTACATTAATAATCAGTTACAGTTTTTATTTTCACCACTAGGTGGCCCATTAAGATGAGCCTTTAATTAAGGAGGATCCACCAAATCCCTCTGGTTCAGGGGTCTCAAACTCCAGTCCTCGAGGGCCTCAGTCCTGCAACTTTTAGATGTGCCTCTGCTGCACCACACCTGAATAGAATAATTAGGTCACTAAGGCTTTGGAGAACTGATCTACACAAGGAGGAGGTAATTAAGCCATTTCAATCCAGTGTTTTGTACCTGTGGCACATCTAAAAACTGCAGGACAGCGGCCCTCGAGGACTGGAGTTTGACAAACCTGCTGTGGTTTAAACTGGTTTTACGAGGTGTTGGATTTCATACACCTGTGACCATGGAGATATTTCAAATTTCAGAGTTTGCTTATTAAAAATGGACTAGTGATACTTTTTTAGTAATATACACTACATTGTGCCAGTGCAACAAATCTACATTGCATAGAGGTTTTCCTCCCTTGAACTTTATTATTAAAATGAACTTTTAAATGAAATGTCAAATTGTTGAGATGCACCTGCATTTACTCTGATTTGAACGTTGGAGTTTACTAATCCAGGAAAAGGATTAAAATATCACGAGTTTGCTATTGTTGTCATGTTTTCTGAAATCTTATTGAGTTTTCCATTTTGGGGTTACCGCAGCGATCCAGCTTGCTAAGAGACAGCAGCCAGAAACTTGCCTGCTTCATAAAGATCGATTTTCAGCATAACACCACTTTTCATGAATAATATGATGACATTGACATATGTGGCTAACATACAATATATTACATTGCTAAAATATTACTGATATATATTAATCCTGATAGTAAACTCAGCAAATATAAATAATTCAGTAGTCATTATTCACATTCTGCTGAATCACGGCCTTGACACAATTTAGATTTGCTCTCGAATTATACGGCGGCGTATTGAACTTTTCTCATCTAGTTCTACCAGTCCATTCCTCTTTCTACTGGTGGACTTTTTTTCTTTACGTTAGCATGTCTTTTATCCCACCACTCTTGAGCAAACACATTCCTGTACAGCTTAAACCCAATCAGGGGAGGGAGATGGAATGAGGAGAGATGGTACAGAGAAAAAGCAGATGACAAAGGTAAGTGGGAGAGGACGGGATGAAAATTGGATTCAGGTACAAAAAAACAAAAACTAGGGACGAATGGGGGGAATGTAAATGAAATAAGGAACAAGAAATGAAGACATAAATCATGAAAGCAAGGTTGGTAGAAAACCTCAGGAGCTGATTGGACTGCGGGAGTCATCTTTTGCCACATCAAGGGACCAGAATTGTTCCATATTGCCTTATGCAATAAAATATACGCATTTGCATATGTTTATGGAGAATGTGCTAATATATTCTAACACTTCTCCTACCTGAGTTCTGAAACAGAAAATATGCACAAAAACTTCCTATTAAAACATATTTTACACGCAACACATGAATCTTTTTTACCTCTTAAAGAGTGGGAATAAATGTATCCATTTTCATCTCCATGATTTATGGCAGGGAAGGTGTCTTCAGGAGTGGAGTGGCCATCTTTCGTCCTGAAGTTTTATCTTACTCTTTAGCATTATTTACTTTAATTGCCACAGAACTTGTCAAATCTTTAGGGGAGCCTGTACTGATTACTGAGAGGAGATTTAAATAGGACTTAAACAGGATCTGCAGAGCATCCTCTGCTCTTTTCTATGACTGCAAATATGCAGTGGAGCGATCCCAGAAGTGAAATCTCTACTGTTAGCCAAAAACGTTAAGCCATTTGTAATATGTTTCCCTTGAAATGTGTAAATCAACAAGATCAAATCTAAAAGCTTTTGCAAAAGGCTTAACATATTTGTCTTTCAAAGGACTGATATACAACCTGTAGCAGAGCTTAGAGGTCTCTGCTTGGAGAGGTAGGGGTTATTCCTGAAGATCGTAAAATCAAAATCTTCTCAGATGTAAAGAACCACGAAATAAAACAACTAAACTGTCAAAATCTCAATCTACATCATTATCTAAATCTATATTAATAGACTTCTGTGAGACACAAACTTGCACCACCTTTTTTTCCAGCTAAAAAGAAACATTCTTTCTGGATTTATTCCCCCAACTTCAGAAATTAATAAGTGGGAAGGAAAAAAAACCACTAAGTGGTATTAATAGCTTTCTTTTATGTAGAGAAGTTCGCCACAAATCCTTCCCATTGCCGTTGGGTTCAGATTATTGTGGAATGGAAATGTCAGTAGAATGAGGTGTGATTACTTTGGAGTTTAAAGTAATATTTCTGTGATAGCTTAATTTTTCCAGAGCTGTATACTTGAAAAACAAAACAAAAACTAGATGAGTTAATAATCTGACCTTTAACATAGCCACAGTTGCTCATGTGGCCCCTTGGAAACAAATAATTGCCTGTTTCTCGTCTGATGTCTTATTAACTTGTCCAGCCTGGTTTCTCACAGTTTCAGTCATTTTACATTTCTAAGCACCACAATATACAGCACAATTAAATATTCTCCAGTTGACACCATGATTTAACTAAGAAACATAAAAAAATGACAGAAAAACATCAGTTACTTTCTTATATACATTAATATTAAAACAATTCTTAGAAGCATCTAATAGTGCATCACTGATTTTGTTGCAAAATACATTTAAAACGGCTGGATTTGCAACTTTTTTTACGAGTGTGATTCCTGTTTCTGACTTAATCCAAGAATGGATAAAACAAATATCCTAAAATAACTATATTCTGCTATGTGTTTATGTCTGTGTTTCCAGACAGATGCCTCCAACTCGACAGAATTGCCTGTAATGGCAACAAGTAGTTTCACATCCCTACTACATCTAAAGAGGAATATCGGTGGATGCCACAGTCACGCTCTGTACTGCACAACTGCATCCCATAAATCAACCACCACAGAGGGCATCACAGGAAGCGGTTAGATAACCATGTCCTCCACAACAAAATGGAAAAAAGGATCATTTCTCTGCAGGTAAATGGCACTTCAGCTCCTCAACTTTTACTTTTTCACTGCACGAAACTGTGCTAATGTGTGTCTCTTTGCAAACTGCCCTCTTGTTGTCTACAAAAACATCTAGTTTCTATCGCAGAGAGAAACCTTAGAAGTGCCATTTTTCGCTGAGTAAGAAATGTGCGGATGTGCTCAAAAGACAAGAACATCAAACTATCGCTTAGTAGCTTTTAGAAGATAAATTCACCATTAATAACTCTCTCCAAAGTATTAATTATTGATGGTAAACGGGGGAAATATAAAGCTCCCAGTGAGTGTGTGTGGGTGTCTGCAGACAAGCATTTCCCAAGACTCCCTGTTTGCCAAAGAGAGAGTAAAGCTACACCATTAACTTCTGCTGGTATCTAAAAAAAAAAAAATAATAATCTCATAATAAATAATTTTAAAAAAGTAAAGTGAATCCAAAAACTTGAAAATCCCTGAGTCCCTAGTCTCACACCAGAAATTATCTTAAAAAATTTTTTTATGCATAGTAATCAGTGGGCAGTCGTGTTCATGCATCTAAGCTACTTAATCACTCCATATGCTGACACCTACTGGCCAATCAGTGGACATTCACAAAATATGTCTGCATGTCACATGGAAGGTGATTGACAAAAATGCAGAACACCCGGAGACTACATGTCAGGTAAAGAAAAGAATGGAAATTGAGCAGAAATTACTTAAGGACTAACAAAACTGTTAAAAAGTGCAGTATTTTACCTGGACTTTTTACCAATGAGTTGATATACAGCGCAAAATAGAAAAAAACCCCAAAAACAAAACAAAAAAAACAGGATTTAAAAGCACAAGACAGGCTGGTTTGACTATTTTAGAAATTGCTGAACTACTAAGAGGCTTACATATTTCCATCTCTGTCAGGTTTACTGAGAATGGCTGGAAAGAGAAAATATCCAGACACACAGCCAGTTGGGTGGGCAAAAATATCTTGACATCTGGGGTCGGAGGGGAATGGGAAGACTTGTTCCAAATCATAAAAAAATACACTTGGTCACATTTTAAATTGTTTTCCTTGTCATTCTGTTTAATTGCATATGACATCTCTAGCTGTTACTGGACCCATCAACTCCACCATGCAAAACCTGCCTCATTCATAATAACTGAGGCCGGCTACTGCAAACTACCATACACAGCTTCATGAAATATACATCATTACAAATTGCTTTGCAAATGGCTTTTCAGAAAGCTCCATAAACAGCAGACTTGAAGAGTTAACCATCATTACTGCAAGATGTAAGCTTAAGCTCAAGATCTCATTTACTTGTTTTGTCAAAATAATGCATTGAGTTAAACTCCAAGAAACCAGATTTTTTTTTTTTTTTGGTTGACTACCACTCAATCGAATCTCTAGTAAAAAAAAGAAGCTAATTTTTAGTAGAAGATAAATTATTCTTGTGAAATCAAATACATCGCTTGTTATGAGTTTTTTTTTATGTTCTCAAGAGTTCACTAAAATTCTCCTTTAAAAACCAAGAACTCTGAAGGTCGACTTATTTCGATGCCAGAGAAGAAGCGATGCATATGCAGACCAAAGTAGTAAAAAAAAAAAAAAAAAAGAGAGACAAAATATAGACATCACTCATTCCCCAGAGAGCAACATGTCGCAACCCACACAGACAAAGAGACAACTGGCAGTATCGTACCAACCTTGTTTCCTCTTCACAGAACACTTTGTTTCGTTTTTGTGTTTACCGGAGGCTTGCATCTCCTGTCACACTGGATGTTGTTGCTCTCTGTTGCACTGAATCCACCGGTGAAAAAAAAAAAAAAAAAGGCATGCACTAAGCGAGCATGTTAATGTGTTTTAACGCTAGTTTTCTCTCCCTCTGTTAGTATGCATAACATCATGTGTTGCTGTCCAGGTGAGAGCAGGCTGAGGCAAGAACCTGTGGTTATTTTTAAAAAGATCAGTTTAAATCAGCGTACTGGGAAGGTTTGGAAAAAGAGGAGTGGGTTCATTGTGCAAACCGTGATCATTGAACTTTAGAAACAAAAGGGCAGGCACAATATCGGCATGTAGAAATGTGTAAGGACATGGATTCAGTGGACGCACACAACCCTCAGAGATTTGACTAAAACCACTCCAGTTATATTTAGACATGTTCTGCTCTTCTGTCTCTTTGCTCCAATTAGGAGCAGGTATACTAACAAACACAAGTGTGGTCCAACAGCTCTCTGACCAGAAATCATTGTACATACATACATAAAAAAAAAAAGTTTAAAAGAATGAACTTGCCAAGAGAACACAGACACCCGAGTCTACAAAAAAAAAAAAAAATAAGCATGGTGGTAGGGGTAATCAACACATACCGTAGCTTGTGCCCTCGCTCAGGATTTTTATCTGCAGGCGCTGGGGATACAAGTGTGTCTGAGTATGTGGGCTTATCTGTGATCTGCTGTCTGCCATAGACAGCTTCTCACCCTGGCATCTATTTTTTTTATTTTATTTTATATTTTTATTTTACCAGACCTCATTCTTTCAGTATCACAGCATTTTTGCTTGAGCATCTGAGTGGACCGAGCTGATGTGCTCATCAGCTGTGTCTCGAGAGTCTGAGAGCCTGGGATTTCCTTTTTAATTTTAATTTTTTTAAAATTATTATTATTTTAGCACGTGTGCATGTTTTTCGCTGACTGGGAGAAAGTGAAGTGATGCAAGCTGAAAGGCTTGGTAATGCACTCTGAGGAATCATTCAAATTTATGTCTCAGATCTGAGTCACTTGGAGAAGCTACCAAAGAAATTAAAAGCCAAAACAACCTGTGCTTCCACTCAGCTTCTTTTAACTAGTTCAGTGGGGGATCAGTTTTCTTTCATTTCTAGACGATTTTAAATAGACATGCCCTGACCTGCTTCTTAGCATCAACTCGGGC
The DNA here is from genome assembly GCF_001444195.1 of Xiphophorus couchianus. NCBI lineage: Eukaryota > Metazoa > Chordata > Actinopteri > Cyprinodontiformes > Poeciliidae > Xiphophorus > Xiphophorus couchianus. Next base: position 11,454,804 of record NC_040244.1, on the reverse strand, counting down.
TCCATATCTCAGTATTTTTAAAGAATTGGTATTTAAGACACTGACTTAACACAAGCCCTGATATCTGTTGTTGGTCCACTGGTAATTTGTTTCTCTGCCACAGCTCCAGCAAGCTGTAGGAGCTCATTTTGCACTGAAGGTTAAAAAAAATAAAATAAAAAATAAAAAATTTTTATGCATGGCTTTCAAAATTTCCTTATTAAATACACTTTTTTTAATTCAAAAGAAAAACTATTGGCTTCTGCATATTCTTGGTGTTTAATGCCTTGTGACCTGCTCTTTGCTCTCTCCTTAAATGAAACAATGTTAATTGAATTTTATGACGTCCAAAGTAAAGCACAAAGATTTTAGAGAACATTGTTTTTTTAAAGTTTTGCCTGCACACAATTGAATAGAGTCACATTTAAATATGCTTTGAGCTGAATTATCAATAAGTTGATTTAAAAAAAAAAATTGAGTAAACATGATGGTGGTAATTTAGCACTTCAGCCAACTTCTCCTCATAAAATCATTCTCAACAGGATTAAGATGAGACTTTTGAGAATATTGTTGCTGTATGTGTCCTGTCAGAAGCATCTTTGGAAAAGGTTTTATGTTTGTGTAGTGATATTATATTGTACAGTACACACTAACAACTGGTATCCAAACTGTAGAGAAGATCTACCTGGTGACTATCTGTGCGGCACTGCCCTCCTGTTTATGACTTTTAGTAGAGAAGTGTTTGAAGACCCATCTTACGCTGGTCTGCTTCTTGATAAGCACAAGTGTCACATGTGAGACAGTACAGTGACAGTCCTCTGAAGGACTGTCACTACACATGACTGGTTGAGCTGCCGCGGTCTGTTCCCAGCTGAGACGATGGCTCCCCACCTGGGGCTGGCCTGTGGTGGGGGATAGAGGAGGGATTCCACTGTCAGCAGGCAGGACTCCCCATGGTGGCCCCTGGCTCTGTCTCTGTACTATTTTGGCAAGGGGGCGGTGTTTTGGGAATGACCTTGGGGGCTCTGTTGGGGTTGTGTGTGGGTTTGTACAACTGAGACCTCTGTCCTTGCTGTTGGTGGGTTACTGGATGATGGCCCATCTTCCTCAAGGGTGGTGTTGAGCTGATTGTGGGTCCCGAGGATTTTCTAATTCCCCTGGGCTATCTTGCCGGTTTGGACTGCACGGGGCCCTGACTTCATCTGATCCCGGATTTCTGCAGTGAGCTTTGTGGCTGCCTATTGGGTGATTGGTTCTCACTGCAGGCCAGTCTTGCTGCTGGATGCCTTGTGTCTTTTCCTGCACGCTCGCTGCTCCTTTGCCTTGGGTTCCCCTCTCTGTCAGGTATATGCTGTTCAATAGATGTGCCAACGGTAGCTGTGACCCTCATTCTTCCCTTCTTCCAACTCTTATGAATTACCAGGTAACATATTCAATACATGCACACACACCATTACCCTTTTCTTCCTCACAAAGTGTTGTTCAGTGTCTATTTCCTTTCTCTTTTCCACTGTGCAACCACACGGTCTAGTTCATATAATAAAACTGATTATGTAACGGGGGCAGTATCTCAAAATCCATTGTTTTAGGAGTAAAAGACCCTTTACACTAGTAACACTAAGCTTTTTCATGTGATATGCTATAAATGTCAGAACAGGACACATCAAAAAAGGGCTCTGACTGCATCTGGGACAAAACCCTGTTTGGACATATCGAATAGTGACCCAATAGTAATCTAATTGGGACATATCTAATAGTGACCCAATAGTAATCTAATTGGGACATATCTAATAGTGACCTAATAGTAATCTAATTGGGACATATCTAATAGTGACTCTTGTTGAGTTGTCCCACTTTCAGACACCTTCCTTGCAGAACCCACCATTTATTATTTGTAATGTGCAAAACTATTAACAAATTATTATGGAAATACTAAAGATGGCGAATTTTCTTTAAACATCCTCAAAGGTTTAAAATTTTCACTTTTGATACTTTAAGTACAATTTGCTTTAAGCTTCACTCATTCACCAACACATTTTTATTTCTTTTTAAAGTAGAATCCTCTTTCACTGTGTAACCAAACTCCATAGATAGACTGCTGAACTTGTTTTAAGATGTAGGCGAGGGACAAAGTTGTAATTGTTTTAGGGGCACCACCACATGCACTAGATATGATACAGCATTGCAATTTCAATTTTATAGGACTCTCACACTTCTTGTGTAAAACGTTTGATATATGGTATTAAAACATAATGTGAAGAAAGATCTGATTTCCCTTAACAATTTTGTCAAAATTCATTAGTTTTTCCACTTTTCTAATCTATGCTTTTTTATGTCATAACATCTCTTGTTAATGTATAATCCTTCTGCCTTTTCCATTGTTTTGAGGAAAACATCTTTCACATCGCCCGTCTATTACAGAAAAGCAACATCTAGTTTTCATTTCTAATTTTCATTTCAGCATGTTCCCATCATCTATGTCAGAACGCCAGTGAGGTGGCTGCTGAAAGTACTTGGAATTAATGAACTCTAGCACATGATTAAAGGACCCTGGACACGTACAAGCCGACGTGCACAGATGCCACGGAGGAAGCAGTAGGCGGTCAATGGGAGTTGCAGACCTTACAAACCTAATTATGTGAATTAATGGCAGGCATCAGTCAGGGAGTATGCAGTGTGTCACACTTAAGAACATGCAGGTCCAATCGACCAGAAACGAAAGTGCAGAGATCACACCAACTGGTCATGTCCCAGTGTGTCGCTGCATCCGCTCCTGGCTCAGTTCTTTGGTTTGGTGAAACGGCAATAAAGCTTAAAGGCTCAAACGTGTTTCACACAAACAGTGCAAACTCATAACAGCAGGAGATTCCAACACAGATAAAAAGTTATTTCCTTTTCTTGATACATTCAGTAGATGTTGCATTTTGTTCAGGCTCTCAAAACCATCAATGTACAATAGAAAGGGACTCATTCAGGAAAATCCTTTAAGTATTGGACGATATTAACCTATTTTCATAAAGTGTAAAGGATGAAGCAGCCTGTGTTGATTTTAAAAGCTTGAATCATCGGTGCTGTTTGTATCAATGACACTGAAGACATCCATGAATTATGCCAGAGTAGGTCTGCTCAGTTATGGAAAAATTATTATGATTTATGATTTAGTTATATTAAAACCTAAATAATTTAAAATGATTACTCATTAACCTTAAAAAAATAATAATAATCCATTTCACTCAAAATGTGAATTGCTGTGTACCTGAATTTTTTTCTAATACTCTCTTGGTGAATTTCCTCTAAAATAAAATCACACAATAGCAAAAACACAAGAGCTGTGTCTTACCTGTGCACTTCTTCAGCGCACCGGTCCGTTTGCCGTGCATCCCGAGCCTGCAGTCGAAGTTTTCCTCCCAGAACTCAGCAAACCAAACATTTCTTCTATTGTTGGACAGAGATCGGCTGCGGAAATACCGGTCAAATGCTGCACGGAAGACAGAGAGGCCAAAAGTTAAAGAAGTACACAGGATTTGAGGAGCGGAGACTGAATCATCATCACTGACGAAAAAAGGGGGGCATGAGGGGTCTTTAAATGAGCATGTGATGGGGCTCAGAACTTGTACTGAGCTTACCAGAAATGCTAAAAGTATTCCCAGCAGAAAAACACATTTTGACATGAAAAAATATAAACAATTAGTAGCCGCTATGTGATTTATAATGCGATTTTGGTGATGAGTATCTCTGAGAGCAAGGAGAACAAACATCTCCTTCTTCCTTGGCACTTTCACAAAAGTTTGCCTACTTGCCCAGTTTAATAAAACAGAAGATGAAAAATCGTAAAAGCTTTCCTAACACATATGAATGGAAAAAGCAGATGGCTTATGGTAGGACAGGATGACCAGATCACTTTAAAAAACAGAATATTGTTCACATGGAGGCTGAAACGAATAAGGCAATTTAAGCCGATCATCCAACACCACATACCGAGGTTAAACTGCAACGGTACATGTCACAACATCCAATGCACAGTGAGAAACTATCAAATTGACTGAGACACCCTGTGCCATGTGTGACTCGGTGTATAAGCTGACAAGCGCTGCCTCGATTGATCTCATCTACTGTCACAGATGTGGATTCTGTGCGTACCTGTTCAGCTGTACAGATAGACAGACTGCTGGGAACAGTGGGTTTACTCCATGTGCAACTCGACGGGAAGCACATGTCATGTGGGATCACCCACCTCCTACTGTGATAGCAGATGTGCTCAAAAACGGTAACATAAGCGTCCCTTCTGTCAAAAACCGTGAAGGGGGAAAAAAAAAATCGTCACACGCTAACAAACTTTTCGTGTCTTCTTTAAGAAAGAGTAGGGTTTTTTTCCACCTGATGAATGCTTTTTATGTTTTTTATTTCTTATTGTGTTTTCCTCCAAAACATTTTTGTGAACCATTTCAATAAAAACGATGCATATAAAAAAAAAAATTACATTTCTGTAGTCTAGTCTCCAATGCACCATACTTATAAATGTTAAAACATCAATGATTAATAAAATCACACTTTTCTCCTATAGGCTTCTCATACAAGTTACAACCCAATATTTTATCGGCTGCTGTAATTCCTTAATGAAGTGCTTGGGTCAAAGCAAATACTCTTGTTTTACACTTGAAGAAAGCCACACCAACCATTTTCCCTGTTTCAAGGCCAGATGATAGATGAAGTAACCTTTAAATATGTTACTTCATCTTTTAAAACTTGCATATTCACATTTTTAAAAGTTGGAAAGAACATTAGATAATATTAATAGCAAACACATGAAGAAAAAGTGGGATTAAATCTGCTGCTTTACCGACATTTTGACTTCATGCTGCAAAAAGCAAATATTTAAAGCTTTGCACAGCATCCATAGCTGGATTTTTGGTTATATTGCTATTTATTGGCATTTTTCTTAAATATTTTAAATGTTTGTGATTAACTATTTCATCCTTTGTTACACTTATCTCCAAAACGACAACAGTTCGTCCTTTATTATTTATTACCCAGCTTAATTTTTTAAGTTGAGCTATTCATTAATATATCAAAGGCCAACATATTTAAGAAAAGTCTTTGATTATTTAAGTTACCAAATCTCTTCTAAGGCTTTTGTTACAATTTGACCCTCCAGGGACTTTCAACCAGAACCAGTTAAGGCCAAATGTATGACATTGTACCAATCCACCTTTTCTGATTTTTCAGAACTTGACAAGTTCAAATTAAACTCTTACCATCCACAGACACTCGTTTGGGTAGGATAGTGATGGCTCCCTCGGCAACCATCTCTTGGCCAGTCACGGGAGAGCTCTTGGACCCCCAGCTGTCTGACCCAACCCACAAGAAGTGACCAGTCTGGTTGCTTCTTTTAGCAGCATCAAGAACTCGCCTATTAAAAGAAGATGACAATTAAAATTATGGCATGTACTTCAGTTCTAACACTGCTGATAGTGTTATGCAGTTTAATTGAAAGAAGACAATTGTCTCCCTACTTAATAAATGTGACATGGCAAGATTAAAAACGTCAACCTAACACAATCGCAGTCATGTGAAAGTCCTTGTTCCTTCTATTTTGATTGATGCAACAGTTGTCCTGTGTCTGAATTCGAAGTGTTTGTCTTGCGTGGCTTGTGACATTTCATTTTGGCCACTTTTCCAAAAAAACAAAAAACAAAACCAGATTTGCAAAAAGAAAAACAAAAGTTCAAAACTTGGGGAATTTTGAAAATAATGTCTCAGAAACCTTATCCTTGATTTGCCTAGAGTGTTCCTTGGTCTTCATGATGCAGCTTGTTCACTAATGTTCTCCAACAAACCTATGACACCTTCATAGACAGTATGCACTTATTGTCAAATGTGGAATGAATACTTTTCCAAAACCCTGTAATTAAGGGCTTTGTAAAAGGTGTAAGGATAAAATTGTGAAGTACAAACCGTATGTCATCTTCATTGGCAAACATGATGATGGCCCTGGCATTGGAAGTCTCCATTAGTCGCCTGATGATCTTATCAAACTCCCCCACTCTTGGCTCCCTCGGGATCTTTAAAGACTGGGCAATACACACACCACCTAGGACAGAAAAACACAAAATTCACTTTTCACTTTACAATCACCAGATTCTACTCTTCGTTCCATACTCGTCGGTCAATCCTGTCTGGATTGAATGCCCTCACTGTCGACGTCTGATGAGGCGCACAACAGTGGGCGGTTAGAATGGCAGGAGATGCAGAAAGCAGAAAAGGCAATGAATTCTAGGTGGGAAGGTGTCACAGTACTGACAGAAGGAGTTCAATGCTGAGTGTATAAGAGAAAACTAGCGGAGGCTCACAAAAATCAGCTTAAAACAAATACATTTAAGCCACTCTTTGCATATGGGGGACAGGAAACAATCGTCAGTAAAGGTGAAACATACATTAAACCACATCGTGATTCCTGTCCTCCTTGGAGCAAATGCATTTGGAAAAAATCTTTGCCAAGGCCAAACTGGTAATCAGCTCATTTACATTTTGCTCAGTGTAATTATTTTATTCACAATGCGCAGCATTAATTTGTTAGCCTGCTAATTTTCCTGTCCTTTTTTGCCTTGGTTTCAGACACACGCCTCCATACACACACACACACACATCAGTCCAACACTAATCCAGACTTTATATGTTAAAGCTTCAAACTGGTAATTGGCTTTGCTGAATTATACTGTTAGCTCCAATCAAATAAAAGAGAAGGAATTGTTTTCCACAGAAGACAAAAAAAAAAAATCACATCTTTATGCATTTGTCTTCATGTTCCTTTTTTGTCTTCTTGCCTCCCTGTGTGAGTGAGCGTAGAAAGAGAGGGTGACTGATATCTCCCTGCCTGTTCCAGCCCATTTATCGAACATCTGTACAGTCTGTCGCTTTCACTATATTGCAATCCTTAATCAACATACAGTCACATTGATACCCAGGCAGGCACACACACCAGAGTGCATGACTGCTAAAACAAATTCTCATTAGCCTCAAATTAAAAGCCTCTCAAGGCTAATTACAAAAGTGACAAAAGCTACACAGACGCCCCATCATCCAACCCCTCCCATAAACACCAAACGCCCAACCCAACATGAGGCTCAACTCAGAATGAAAAAGTATCTCTGTATTTTCTAAGTAGATTGTCTCGATAAAAAGTTTAACTCAGGCAAAACAGGGATTTGAATGTCTAAAGACGGTTTTGACATAGCTTTACATTTTTTCCTTAAAAACACCTTAAACCTTGAAATGTGTCCTGGCATGACTTGGTCTCTGTCAACAAATATCCTCATTTGATGGAGCCGCCATTACCATGCTTTTAACTAAAAATTGCTTCTCCCGTTATTATTGTGTTTTTCCCATAAATTATGAGGATTCTGACCCACTACCTACAGTTTATGTTTCTTCAAGTCTATTTTTCAAATTCTTGCAATGAGCGTTAGTGGGATATGATACATTAAGGCAACATTTACAGAGTAAAGCACTGAAAGTAATTTTGAATCCAACAATGATTTGAGAATTCACTTTTAAACCAAGACCATCAATTCTAAACCTGTGAGGCTGACAACTATTTCCATGAAGTTGCCTCAAGTCCTATTGGTTGGTCAAAACATTTTACCTTTTGAAATATGGAGGTCATAATTTTGTTAGCCCCTATTTTTTTTTCTTCTATTATTCCACAGGCCTGTGCTTGACGAAATTCTCCCTCATAGGTACTTTGTCAACTCTATGACTCTTTTTTCTTCTTTGCACATTTACAACTAGCTAACAGAAGTAAGATTGGTGTGACATTTATCTAGCCAATAACCGAGGTGCCAACAGATGACAAAGCTGCAGGATGCTTGCTCGGACATATAATTTTTAATTGAATGTATGTGAACTGAGTTAAATTGGGTTGTTTTGTTTTTAATGAGAAGACAATGTAGTTTGGTACGCTATACTAACAGATTTAGAAGCTACAGAAAGGTTACAGCTATGACTTGGGTTTTCCTGGTTCCTGTTATCCTTTTCTTTCCTTCCCAATCTATTGCAACTGTTTCACCCCATCCAGTTTGCTGCTTAAATCTTTATGCCTTTAATTCATTTAACTCAGTTATATGACAGTCAACAAGTTTGTTTGGACAGCATTTTACAGAACCAAGCTACCACCACAATGCAAGGCAACCAGACCTGCCATATATTTTGCTTACGCTGCAGGAGCACCGTAAAAATACTATTATATTTTATATTTATTGAGATTATATTGGTTGTTGTTTGACTATGAACCTTTGAGTCTCTAAAAAATATTCCTCCACAAATGAAACTTGTTTGTTATAAAATAGGTTACATCATATTGCAACATTTATTTATAACCTTTTTTAACAGCAGGTTTTTAATGGCAGCTTTGCATGAAAAACATTTGAATATAAGTGATCAAATAATTATTTTGTGCCATCAACCCCAGCAGCCATCTGAAGTGAGTTTGTTCGAACAAACCTACACACACAAATACACGCACACAGACAGATATAACTTTCAGGTCGCTGCCACCATCACTGGAAGCTCTAAAGCTCACTTTGCCAGAGAGCAGCTTCTTAAAATTGAACATCAGTTACTCATAAAAGATGCTAAAGCATCACAGGATTGGTTCAAAATTAAAAGATAAATTAGAAATATGGAGAACAATACTCAGTAAATTTTTTAAGGATGCTTGTGGGTGGTGAAAAGCTGCTACCAATCAAAAATAGATGTATGCATTTAATTTGCCATGATACATTTTAGCACAGCATTGGTTTTAAATGTTAAGCTTATGTACACAGCCTAATCGGAATATTTTTTTTCCCTAAGTCTACCTCTTTCCCATATGAAGAACGTTGGCCAAAGGCATGAGATATTCCAATAACGCGAGCAGTAAACACACTATTTGTCAGCCAGCATGCTGTCATTGGATTAAATCTCAATCAGTCATATTTAGAGCAATCAATTAGAGACACTGGCTGAATCGATTTTTAGTTTTAACCTAAAGCAGTAGTTGTCTTCTCAATAAATGAAGGCTCATGCTGTGGCTGATTGTGCACAAATTGAATCATTTATTATCATTCGATGGCATAACATCACACGCTGGGCAAACTAATATGAGCTTATTCAAAATTCCTCTTCATTTACTTCAGATAAAACTGTTATTGGTTTGCAGGATAAATCAGCTTTGCCGAAAAATCCCCATTCGCAATGCACTTATGTTTAAAGGGCTGAAAAAAAATTCTACATTCACTTGGCACGAAGGGAATGAGCTGCCAGGCGGTCACCTGTAGCCTGCATGACGGGGTCGGCTTAAGGTAAAAGAAAGCTGTGACTGGTTGAGGTTGCCTTGTTTTCCTGACTTCACAAATTACTTTTTGAAAAATGCACCAGTTCTACAAATACTAAGAAAAAGAACCCTCCACAGCTTCTAAGCTATGTTAACAGACTCATCGCTTTAAGCCAATTTAATAATTCCTGCTGCTTGTTTCTAAGCTAGAAACATTTTAAAGCACATGCTAAATGTTTCTAAATAGATCAGAGAGCAAAAGTGAGACTTTTCTTTTTTTTTTCTACCATTGCTTATAATTGCAACATCAAAAATTGGTCCATGAAGTGGAATGTAGAATATGAAATAAGCCAAAGGCAATACGCAGAATGGGCTTCAAAGTCGCATCATTGTGAAGAAAAAGGGAAATATCACAGTTTTAAAAAAATAATCACAAATAAAATTTTTTAAAAATGTGGTGTGGATTTGTGTTTATTCCTCTTCATTCCAATAGATGAAGCCCAATTTAATCCAGTGCCTTCAACAGAGTTCTAAAAATATGTTTTAATTAAATAATACAATCCCAATCAAGGACAATCTAAATAGGAGGAAAGTGGTGCTCTAGTGGAGGTGGGTCCAAAACTGATGCGCCTGCATCATAAAAGCAACAATCATATTTAATGACTGCCCACTGTATAGTGTCATAATTGTTCAAGTGCTCCAATGATTCCTCTCTTTCCAAAATAAGACTTATCTTTACAAGTTGTAAAGATAAACACGTTAAGTGTGTTCAACACCTCTCCAAATGAAAGCCTTATAGTTAGCAATTAAAGGCATTCTGCTTTCAGATTGAATTCTCTCTCTTGGAGGACGTGAAACTCTGCTGTCTCAGCGTTTAATTAATCTGCCTTTCTCCCACACACTCTTCTCTCGGCAACATTTCATCTCTAACCCAACGGAGACAAACACAATGGGGGGAAAAAAACAGTGCAGGAAGGGTTTATTTTCCCTCCTCAAGCATGCTCTTTTATTCTCACTTTCAGTTTATCAAGTTTCTTAGAAATCCCTGTGGTCTTTGAGGAATGCTAATAAAGAAGTGACGACTCAATTCTAGATCACGATCAGACTATTTAAGACCAAGATTATGACCAAGTTTCTATGCGTCATTTCCTATCAGTCGCAGGATGGCAACGAACATCAGAGGATGACCAATGGTGTCTTACATCTGGATGTTAGCAGCAGATGCTTGAACATTTCAGGCAAGATATAATGGTGAAAGTAGGTATTGAGCACATTGTTTCTTGGATATCTCATGTGGGTGTTGTTACCACATCCACATCAGTGGTTGCTAAAAACCCAAAGTAATCCACACCTCCAAAAAACTCTAAACAATGTGCCCCACAAATGATCTGTTCACGTTTTAGAAGCCAGTCCTCCCTCCGGACAGTGCAGATTATCATCAGCCGGTTTAATACCAATTGATGGCCTATAAAACGGTTTTTCAGTATAAAGGCATCCAACAAGAATCATTTTATGATAGGTGAAAACAAAAAGCTCAGTTGGAGACTTTGAAAGCTGTTTTCAGCAAAGCATACAGATTCATATCTTATAGATGTACTTCTAGACTACAGAGTGTTACAGTGAGCACCGCATTTGATCAGACAAAGGAATGAAACAATAATAATAATTAGCAAAGTTGTCCAAGACGCTGTGACTTGCTTAGAGTTTCAGAAAGACATGGAGTTAGCAGATATAGATTGTCTTTTTATGAAAACAATTTGACTATTACGCTTCACAGTTTGTCAAAATTCATATTATTTAATTTCTTAACAAGACATCATATTGACCTGATAGGCTTTCTGTCTATTTCTCTCTACCCTATTAAACATCATTCTCGGGGGTTTGATTTTTACCAGAGCCGCTTGTGTCGACGACTTTATGAACTGGAAAAAAATAAGGATGTATTTGCAACAGCAACATAGCCAATAACCATTTATCAGTTTTCAAATATGCCAGAGTTTTTGCAACTCTGACAGCACATTAATGCGCCTCTGATGGCAAGAGAGGGGGTTGATGATGTTCCATTGGCTTCATGCACTCATTTTCATTTACAGAGCCTTACAGATTTTTTTTATGGGGTACACCGCTGCTCTTTGCGTTGTGCAGATGACTTCTGTTGTCATGTATGTGGATTTATTACCTTTTATTGTCTGCTTCTCATCTGTTTTTGTGTGCATGTTTTTTAGCTGCAACTGCTGCATTTTAAAGTTGATTTCTCACTCCTGTTGGCCACTTGTACCAATAAAACTTTTCATCATCTGTGAAGAACCTCTAATAAAAGCTGCAGAAGTGCCTCACACCCTCACCGTTACATCCACATATTTTATAATGCATTTAAGCTGGCATTAGTGTTTGAGCACACGGAGATGCTAATGTGGCCCCCTGCCGAGTGAGATGGGAAATAATGGTATTGTTAAATTTACATGTTTTTATGCCGACGGAACAAGTTCTCTCTTTTTTTTTGTGTGCATTTTTATGTTTGCTACAGCGTGAAATAATACCTTATAACTCCAAGTACAGAAGCAGGTTGAATTCAGAGTCTCTGTCTTTGATGATTCCTCCTTTCACAATGCAGCATTGTCTCCCTCTGATTATGCCAAGTGTGTCTCTGCTACTAAGAGACTTGCACTCAATGTCAATTATTAATCTTAGCACAATATTCGGTGTCGTTGGACTATACATGAGGGTTTATGTGCCCGACAAATCCACACGGTGGGAAATTAATTTCTCCCTCCGGCTTAGCGAGCGTTGCTCAGATAAAAACCTTCCACTGCATTCACCCTCTCATGAATACCTGCCAGCGATTTGTTACTTAGACAATTTTCATGGAACCCCAAATATCGCGACACTCACTTTCTCCCCAAACCTCATTAGCGCATGCTTTAAAATTAAAGTCGCCCTCTGCTTCTCCGTGCTTTGTTCACGGCTCGCGGCACAGCAGCACGGGCCCTTTGAAGTCGCCGACTTAAGCTCGTGTGTATTCATGTGTTGGCCTCTAACACATGCTTGTGTGAGCTCCGTGCTCACCAGTAAGCATTGGACTATGTATGCAATTGATTGAACTCCACTAACTCTACTGGCTTTTAGCCTGTATTTTAGATTAAAAGGTGTGATTAATGTTCAGTTCTTTTTTGGGTTTTTTTTCCTGACCTACTCCAAAGTAAAGCTTCACTGTGGGCATGCTAATGAATCATTCACAACACCCACAGAACAGCTGTCCCAAGAAAATTTACATCCTCCCATTAAAATATGCCTTAAAGGATGCACATCTTGGAGTGTCAAATTTAGCTGGAAAATTTAGGACAGCTCTAACCTGCACCCTTTAAAAAATTGTTGCACAGTCCCGAAGCGAGCCTGGGGAAGAGAAGCCTTTTCCAGCGAATGATGGCGTTCAGCCTGGAACCGCTTATAATTTGCTGATAATAAGACACACATAGGTGCATTAGAAAAAGAACAGCAATGGTGTCAGTTTGCAGGAAGGGTAACGCGAGCTAAAGCCACGAGAACGCAGCAGTGAAGGAAACGTGCACAAGAAGTGGATTTCAAGTAGAAACAGAAGCACTAGATTACGTCTGATGGCGGATATCGCATTTCTGTATTGGTTCACACGTTGAAGTTAATTGCTTCAGGTGACGCTCAGGCCAACTAGTTTAAAACACCTACATACCGTAGAAACCTGGTTCTTATTCCAATTAAATCATACATCTAACTCAATATGACAAAAATATTTTTAAAAAGATACAGCAATTAAATTTCTCCTTCACTCTGCAACGTTTTTGTATTATTGTTTTCTCTTTATTTACCACAGAATTTCCTGTATTCTTTAATGTGCACATTTGGGTTTAACATATAGTTGAATTTAACTGTAGCAGACACAAGAGGTCACAAAGCAGAGCTGTGGTTTCAAACATGTACAAGTTTGATAACAGCAGCATTCAGCTTCTATGCACCACAAATCTGGAACAAACTTCCTGAAAACTGCAAAGCAGCTGAAACACTGAGTTCCTTTAAGTCCAGACTTAAAACACACCTTTTTAGAATTGCTTTGAAACATTGATGAACATTCTGATGTGTAATAATGCCTCCAGACAAAACATTTAAATTGTTGACTGTGTAATCTAAGACTTTGTAGCTTTGTGTTTTTATGATGTAAAGCACCTTGTTGCTGAAAATAAATAAATAAACTTGATTGAGTGACTGATAACCAGTGATGTCAGTAACGCATTACAGACTTCAGACCACTTTTTTCAGTAACGAGTAATCTAACGCGTTTCTATTTCAAATCCAGTAGTCAGACTACAGTTACTTATCGAAACCACTTTGCGTTACTGTGCGTCACTATTTTCTTTTGTAATTTAATTATTTTTCCTCTATGCGTCCCCAATTGGACGGCAGTCCAGTTCTCTGGAACGCCGTTTCTATGCGACAGTGTCAGCAGCGGCAGAAATGTAAAAAAATGGAGGGAGATGCGCATTTTGTTGAAAAGGAACTATTTTGAGTTTCGGTCGCCAATTTTGTCTATTATAAGCGGCTTTGGGCTTGTTTTTTTCTTTCTAAAGTGATACTGTCAACAGTCATTGCATGGATTGTTCATTTAAAGTAGCTTCTTCTAGGAGTGGGGAAAAAAAGTAGTGTTGGTACACAGCCTTGCGCATCAAAGTAACAATGCTGGTCAGAACAAGAGCAAAAAGTAATGGATGCTGGCAGAATTGCAATTTTTGCCATATGCAGAAATGTCCCACTTCTATGAAATATAGGCAGGTTAGAATGCCACATAGTGTTTTTAAATATCTTGGTAGGATGCTGGTTTCCTTGCAACAACTCTCAGACAGCATTTCTTCCCACTCTTCACTTGTTAAATATTCATAAATCTGTGTTTATTCACTCAAATTCAAGCAGGAGATTTCTCTATCACCATTTCTCTCTTGGGTGAAGATTTTGTTATGCACTCGTAGCAGAGTGTGATGTTCCTAGGTTTTCCCTGGTGCTCACTTTTTTTTTTTTTACTTTTGTCTCCATATTTCTTGATTTAGGACATAAAAATGAAAAAGATTATAGTGTGAGCTACAAGCCCAATCACTTAAAATGTGAGTGGTTGATGCTGCAATAGCCTTATTCACTGAGACTGTGTGTAGATGAATTACAGTCACTCGCCTCACTCCACTTTCCTCTTAGAAATTATTTTATTGAGATGCCATTTTCAGAAAAATGGCAGGCTGCTCTTTGGTCAAACTTGAATTGTTTACTTTTTTTTTTTTATATATATAATTTTTTTGTTTGTTTTTTAAACTGGTAACATGACAATGTAGTAACTGCTATTTCCAAATCATTACAAATGTGTATTTATACACAAAATAGCTTTTTGTTACCTATAAATATTTAAAAATAGAATACTCAATAGACAACCCAACAAAGCTGGACTTCTTTAAGAACAGAATAAAGACAATGTCGCATTATTGACCAAACATGAGACCAACTTCTTCATCGCAACCTCTAAGACTAGTTTATTCGCATTAAAAGTGCCTTCTCCGCCATGCTTGTTCTCTTGGTTAAATTGTGACTACCCATTATAAATCGAGTAGAAGCACATTTATTTTGTTAAATGACAAATTACCAACATATTTACTGTCCGTATTAAATCTTGAAAAGTTATCTTAAGGTCTTTGTTTGCTCAGGTCTGGGTCATAATGAACTCTCTGGGAGTATATATGTTGACATTTATATTGCTTTGTGACATGTAAGCTAATACAAAATATTATATATAATATGTAATATAATATAAAAAAGTGTCTTCTCCATCTTCGATCTATAAATAAAGAACAATGTGCAGATTTTTTTTTTTAAACCACAGTGATATGTAAAAACATAATTTTAACTTCTGACTTTGCCTACCACCTTACAGAAGGTGTGTCTGTGTGTGTGTGTGTGTGCGTGTGTGTGCGTGTGTGTATGGGGGAGCGGCAGGTCTGTTCTCTTCACAGGAGTCTGGCAGTCTAGCTGAAGTCAGCACTTTGGACAAAGACAGGTACTGCAAGAAGTGCTGTGCATGTGTCCGATGTGCAGACTGAAATAGAACCTTTCTGAATGGGACATTTCTCTACATTTTAAAATATCTCCAAAAATAGGAAGTGCACACATGGATGGTTGAGTTTACCGCTATAACTCCAGAATACAGCAACATCTCTGCAGTATTTCTTTTTCTTTCTTTTTTTATCTACCTAGCTACAAAGTGAACAAATGATATGGATAGAGAAGGAAAGTGAAATCACAAAGGACCTCTGTAGTACTTGCATCTATAAAACTTTGGCATGCGTTTCAGTTTTTATAATCTTGGATTAAATCCATTGACATAAAAAAGGGTATTTATCTCCCATCCACAAATCTTATACCAAGACAAAGTAGTGCATAATCATGGAGTGGACAGAAGAGGAATTGAGATAAATAAACATCTGTCACTCAGAGTAGAAACACTTATTGTAACTGGAGTATACCTGCTTTGCACGTCTGCAAATCAAAATTTATGCTTACTGTTTTTAGCAAAACAGCTCATGCTTAGATTCGATAGTGTGTCTTAATAGTTTTCTTACCCAAGACTATCACTGAATTTTAAATCCAAGCTCTGAACAGGACAGTCTAACGTATAAATTAGCTTTGAGCTCAACCAATTCACTGTAATTTTGTTTAGGGTTGTTATTCTATTGAAACATAGAATAAAGTCTTAAAGCCTCACAGAGATTAACAATATGTTATCAAAATACTTAAAAAAAACAACAACAAAAAAAACATTTTTATGTGTAAAAATAATATTCTAGTGGACATGTTGGGTGCATTATAGTGTCACACAAGAAACAGAGGGGGGAATTGAATATGGATTAATCACAACTGATATCAAAGCAATATTTAAAAGTATTAGCACAGCCGCAAGTGTGTTTTTCTCAACATTGTGCAGCCCCAGTCAAACAGTGTTTTACACAGATTGTCCTAAATTTAGCTCCTGTCATTTCCCCATCAACTCTGACCAGCTACCATCTTTGACAGAGAAAAACATCCCCACAGCATGATACTCCCACCAGCCGAAAAGCTGTGTTTATGGCAAGATGAAATTACAAGCAGACTATTCTATTGAGGTGCCTGCTTAAATGTTTTGAGTTTTTTATTTGGAGTTAAAAAAAATTATGGTTCCTTTTGCTTCCAATTCAAAATTATCCAATACTGTGTGTTGGTCTATCACACAAAATCCCACAAATTACAAAACGTTTTTTGAATGCAAGAAAAATACAAAGAAGCACATGATTGGGGAATGCTGGTCCTACACTGCAGATGAGGTTAAGGCTAATACTAATATTTTGTTTCAAGAGTTTTTTGCCCCTTTGCTGTATATGAACAGAGACACATCTCAAACCCAAATGTAATCTATGTGGGCACAGAAACTTCTAAACAGACGGGGGTTTTTTTGGGTTTCTTTTGCAAACTGCTTACTATCGGTGCTGCTCTGACACTTGACGAACAAACTAGGGACTGCGTTTCGTCCAGCAGGAAACAAGTCTGTCTGCACTGACTCATCTGACCTCCTGGCACCTGTCACATATTGCCAGTACGTCCAATCAATCAGATCAATCCCAACTGGCTTCCTGCTGGGCGCGGGGAGGAATGAGCGAGACACGCGTGATTTAAAATATGGCAAGGGACAAGAACGCAGAGCTGGGAGATGAGAACCAGGACAGATGGACCGATAAGGGAAAACGGAGATGAATCAGAAGATGGGGAGGAGGAAATGGAAAGGGATGGAAAGATGAAAAGATGTATAAGGGAAGGTAGGAGACAGATAAGCAAAGGATGATTGGATGTCAGACCACAGATAAAAAGCACAAGGTCATCGTTGAGCTCAGAGATCACAATGTGGGAACATGCCTACTCCTGTGTTGGGTACACTCCATTTCCGAGTATCAGTCCCTTCCTTCAACTTCACTGACGCAACATTTTCCATCCTTTGGCTCAAAAAATAACTTCTTTTTTTTTTCCCATGGCAAGCCACCTCTTTCCCTCCTACACGGACTATTCTAGAGTAATCAGACTTCCAATTACAGCAGTGCCCTCATACTGGGGTTGTGTGTCAGTGTGCATGCCGTTCAGTGTGAGTAAATATGTGTTGGCTTCTCTGCAGCAGAAGAAAAAGAGAAGCTCACAACAAAACAGAATCAGATTCCTGCTGATGTCTGCTCCTCCCCAAATAGAATGCCCTGCTGTTTACAAGCCCAGGCCTTATCTGGGGATCAAGCATTTCAACAAAGAGGCACAAACTCACACAGATTCAAATAAAGAGCAAAAACAAAAGTCTTTTCTTCTCCATCGTGGGCTAATTTTACGATGAAAGACCGATCAAAGAAAAGCACAAAATTTATAGGAAAGTGTGACCAGTTAATGTGTTGGTTTGGTCAACTAATGTGGTTGTTACTGAAGAAAAATACAACACAAGCAGTTTGTATTTCTGAAACAAATGCCTCACGTATTGTAACTCTATTTGTTGTGGGTGAGACATCGGTGATTTGTAGAACCATGTGAATTTCTTTTGGATAGTCCTTGTAAGCACAGTAGCTTTCGAAGGTTTTCACGGTTTGTCTCATTAATACAAAAATAAAGTGTTGATTTCAGGTTCTTGAATATTTTTAGAAATGGTTTAACTACTTTTTCTGAGGTTTGTCTTAAAAATAAAAAGTTCTCCGTCACAGGGTTGTGATTTTGTTTTCTTCATCAGACAGCGGATTAAACATAATGCTAATCTTTTGACTGTATATTTCTTCAGAGATTTGTTCTGTGAAAAATTAAGACAATAATATTACTTGTTATTAATTTGGTATTAAGAGATGAGTGGGTTTTTTTCTGGTAAGGAACTGCCACGAAGTATAAATCAGATTTTTACTTTTGTGTTGAATGTCCGTTTTATAATATATTTACGACAAATGACAAAAAAAAATAATAATAATAATAAAACTTTGATTTTTCTGCAAAATTCACCAACTGCACAAGTTAAGTAGTACAAGATAAGCAGTATTTCAAAAGAGTTTAGCACACTGAATGGAGGAAGTAAAAGTAAGACAACGTTCTAATGATACCCCACATGCCACTGGCAGCAATTAGACTAATTTTAGTTTATACACCATTTTTAACATACTGAATGGAGTAGGTCCATGTTGCTTAACATGCTTGTGAGACTCCACATGCTATTGAGTGTAGCTTTCTTTAGCATTGCTGCTAATTTTTAGCATCAGAACACTGGGCACACTTTGGCAGGCCCCGGTTAAGTTTCTTCAGAAATTTCCTAGTTTTCCTTCTACTTCACTGTTATTCACTGTTTTGTTTCAATATTTTACCATAAAATCATTAAAAAAACATATTAAAGATGCTCGTTTTAATTAAACAAATCAAATGAAAAAGTTCAAGAGTTATGAATATTTTAAGTACAGAGAAAATAGCAGCCAGGGTGTATATAATGTACACATCACTAATCTCAATCACTTCTATTAGGTACTTAACTAGGAAAAATAAAAAAGAAATCCCAAACGGGGTGCTTTGCCCAGTCTTTGGGGGTGATTCTGGCTCTATCACTGAGGAACCGTTTGGCCTCCTTTGTTGACGCTTGTTGCTGTGATCCGAGCTGTTTTTCTCACCCATGTCAGGTCTTTCGGTCTCCTGCTTCCAGTTTTTCTTCTGATGACAGTTTAAGTGCCAATAGGTTTTGCGATTTAAGTAGCGGAAAATGTTAATGAAGCTAGATCAAGTGCCTTTTTTCCCCCTCAATATTTTTGCCATTTTTATTCACTTCATGGCCGGCACCTAAACTTTTCAAATCAATAAATGATGGCTGAAAAGGCTCAGCGCCAACATTTGTCTGTCGCATAAACAGAAACCTGAGAGAAAAACATGTCATTACTGTGACAGACTTTGTCATAGGAAGCAACTTTGACTTAACTGCTTTTATCATTTCAACACTGTTAGCCGAATAGTTATGTGAAAAGCTTAAACTTCTCTCTACAATTGAATGCGTTTAGCAGGCCTGGAACTCACTAAATCACTCTTACTTGAGTGGAGCAAGAAAAACAAAGTGTTTGGACTGACTGCAGCCATAAAAACATGGCCAAACTTCATCCTTACTGCAAGTTGATTTCAACATTCAGTAAGTTGCAGTTAATATCCTCATCTGCATCGCCTTCAACAATACAGAACGTTTGTGATTTGAAACCCAGGCTTTTGGTTCTCAGATCTGTTCACCCAGCATATACAGAGCGCCTCCTCACACATTTATCTTATTTACAGAAGTCAGTTCACATTTATTATTGTATTTGATCACTCAAGTGTGACTTAGTCTCTATGATTCAATAAAACTTATAACATGTCTGAAGAACAATCAGATCCAATGTTGCATTGCCCAATGCCACATGTGCTCTGCTTTGACATTAGCTGTTAAGAGACTATTGTAGTCGTGTCATGATTACGGATTTAGTACAAATGTACAATTTATATCCTTGATTAAAGTGTCAAAGTTTCATGTAGTATAAGTCATTTAAATATCTTAACAAATTGAAATTGTAAGTTAGATAATTTCTTCATTTGTTTGAAAGCTAAATGTTAAATGAATTATATAAATGCCACAAGAAATTTCTCAAATAAAGCTTCAGTGGTGACAGGCTGTATAAACGTGACGAAGGGAGAATACAAAACTCTAGATTTTCTCCTTAAATAGTGGCAATAGTCATAATAAATTAGGAAATGCCCAACATTTCCAGCTAAAACAAAGCAACTTAAGATGAAAAAAGATTCAGTTACATTAAGATGCCATGAATTTAATGTTTTTATTTCCAAAGTGCTTCTGCCGCTAATAGGCTAAAGTTAAATTTATTGTAATTAAGTCACATACGCTTGCATAATCAGCATTTTTTGTAAAATGAAGTGGGCAACCCCCCGCCCCCAAAAAACATGTTTCTGCCTCTAAATCTTGTCTGTAAACAAATGCAAATGTACGAAAGTTTAAAATCCAAATTCTTAAAAGAAATACTTACTGTGAGGTTGTGGGTTCCTTACACTGTAAAAGTATTAATTGAGCTAATTTGTGTGAATTTCTTGGTCCACTTTCCATCATTTACTCTTCAGATAAAATCCAGAATAGGCGGCTGATTATTGGTTAATGCAGTTTGCTTCTCTATAATTCCTTATGCTAATGCTAGTCTTAAATTTGCAAAACAGCTGCTTCATTTACATAATTATCTGTCCTTTTTTTTTTACATTACAAACAAATTTAAAACTGAGAAAATGAGTGTAGTAAGACAAACTTTTTTTTAACTCTTTAAACCACAATTTTCTTTTTTGCTCATCACCTTACCATCTCTATTTATAAATAAAAGAAAACATCTCATTTGCTATTTCAGTTTGCAACACTTACATGTAAAGTACTTAAAGATATAATATTTAGAAATGGTCTAATTTTTGTGTTTTTTCCCCCATTTGCTGCCCTCTACACTTAGAAACTGAGGGATGGGTATTCAAGTTGGGAGGAACATATCATTTCAATTTAAGACAATTTTTTGCTTTTTATGGCTAAATCATGAAATATATGTCAGAAAAGTTTGCAAATGTCTGGTCATTGACCATTCATTGATTCAGGTGTGTTGGAGAAAGGACGCATCCAAAAGTTGCAGGAAACTGGCAGTCGAGAGCTGCAGATCCCTGGATTGTACCAAAATAACAACATGCATTCAGTGTGATAAATATAGCTTAACAGAAAAGTATTCACTTGTCAGACATCTCAGAAGATATTGAGACATGTTGATTTAAGAATATTAGCTTAAGCTATGCAGAACCAAAACTTTGATACATGTGGAATTGGTTTGCTAGAAATTGAACTGATATGCAAGGTTACATTTGTTTTGTCCATCGCAATAGGCAAAGTGATAGTGTGTTGACAAAGATTTGTCAGGCGTAGCTGTGCATTAAAATAAACGCTTGCTCACAAATTAACTTGTGCTTCCAAATCAGTAAATACAGGACGATGCTCTGCACATTTTACGGCGATTTCCTGTTGCACTCCTACGTGTTTAGAAGATGGGACAAATTAGCAGCAAAAATTGTGTTTTTGATGATTAATTTAGAAAGCAGGGGGGCGTTTTCCCCCCCAAAAGACAACTTGTGCATCTTGAAATCACTTGAAGATTTAGGGCAATTAGAAGGAAAACGTACTTAAGGTTCAAAAAATAGTTTTCTGTTTCATATAAAATTTAGCAGTGTCTTAATCCCACGTTAGGCATGAAATCTAACTTAAGTATCAACGTTTTCTGTACAGCTTTAGATGTAGAATAATAATAAGCAGTCTGCTTAGAAGAAACACAAGCTGCTGCTTTTGTTTCGCACATACTTTATGCAGCTCCTAATGAAGCATGAGCACCTCATTAGGTAAAACATTTCTATTAGGTAAATCATTTCATGGGCAAAATTGATTCTAATAGTTCCTACAAAGACACCAGGCAGTGACAGATTTTTTTCAATCAAACCCAGCAGCAGGAATCCCTCCAATTAGTTATTCAGGATACAAACCCTAAAAGAAACCGAGCTCACAACAATTCGGCTTTAGCACGCAGAAAAATGCAGTTTACATATTTTTATCTCTGCCAAATCATCAAGATGTTCAATAAGAGGAAAATGTTGTTTTTTCCCCCCTAAAGTTGTGCAGTAGAATTTAAATCAATCTATTTATAAGTGACAATTATGGTTTTAACAAAATACAAAACTCTCACTTGTGGCGGCTGTTCATCTGTAAGTCAACATGGCACAAAAAAGTGCAGCCACCCAAACAAGCCAAGCCATAAAAACTTCAGCCGCTAATTTGTTTCCTTTAGAATCCGCCATGGCACACAATATATAGATGGCATTATGGCTTTTTGAATAGCGGTGGCCACACGGGCTTATTGCCGCTGATGGCATCTGCGTGGGAAACTAGACGCCTGAAAGGCAAGAAGAAGAATGAGCTTTGATCTATTCGAATACATTATTGGCGGTGCATATGCCTGGGATTATCTATGCGCATGCCTCTAAGTGTGTTTCTTTCATTCAACAGGGACTTTTTTCCATCTAATGCTGGGAAAGGCCATTGTGTGATGCTTACAAATTTGCCTGCAGTTAGGCATTATGTAGGCAATATATTTTATTATGAATCTAATTTAACTGTTGGCTGGTTTTTGAATTGAAAAGAACCTGCACAGAAAACCAACTTTAAAGAAATTATTTTATTTTTTTATGTGGTTATTCAGTTATTCACTCATGATCATAAAGGACCAGTGTAAAAAATGGGAAATGATTTTACAGTTAATGTTTAGTTAACATTAAGTCATAATGTTAACCAAATAGTATTAAACTTAAAAAGTGATTTTTCTTTTTTTTTTTAAATCAAAGCTCATTTTAAAGAAAAAAATCTAGTTACCATGATAAAGGAGGGATTTTTGTCAAATAAAAGTCTTTTTAGCATGATTTTGTTGGTCCTCAATTGGAATTAGATGAAGCCATCTTTCATTTTCAAGACTTTGTTTACAATGATACAGGCATTTTCCAATTCTGTCATGGTGGAAGAAGGAGTTAGACTAAAAGTAATCTCATAGCTCATACCAATCCCTCAACATTACAATTCTCTCTTATGGATCCTGAACCAGAATACAAAGATTATCAGTAAAAGCTGTGAAAATGAGCATCCTCTCTAGATGGCTGAACTTTGCCAGAGAGTTGAAGTAAGGAACTCCATCATTTGAGCACGTCTCCTTGGTGCCTCTCTTTGGAGGATTTCTAGGGAAACAGACTGAAGCAAAGTCAGAACTAGTAGGAGATTCTATTTATATCTTCCGACCAGGGGATGCCTTGGGATCCTCAAAAGTAAGCTGGGGATTATCGCTGAGATGAAGCATGTCTGGGTTTGACTCCTAGACCTGTTAAAGCCAATCTTGGATAAGCAGCAGACTATGGATTGACTGATCCGCAACTCCGTGGCAGCATAGACCTTTCATTGGACCAGACCCTTGAGTTTTTACTTCAAGTGCTCCAAAACATTTAGTCCCTGTAAATTTAAGGCTGATTTTATTTAGACAACTTATGGTAAATGGGATACCTACTTCCTTAATTTCATCAGTTGCTGCCTGATGTGCAGCAGACAGCGGCCTTAACATCACTATTAGGTCAATATTAAGTCTCATTGGAGAGTTGAGTCAGATTGATTAGGCAAAAGACAATACAATTGTTTTGCAAGTTAACTTGCTCTCTGCCTCTAATATACACGATAGAAACTTTTAACAGCTGGCTCCCTTAAATATCAAATCTCAGCAACTTGGACAAGTTTTCTATTCCTCTTTAATTAAATTAAGGCATATCTGCATTAAGCTTCCTTAAGCTGAAAATTAAACAATAAACTTTAAGTAATGCAATTGGAATATTGAAAACACAAGCTAGTGCTGTTCAAATTGACTAACATTTAGCGCACAATCTTAGGCCATAGATTGTACTTCAGTACCGCATCTTAAAAATATAATATTCTTTATTAATTAATGCACACTCTGTTATAATAAGAGTGAAAAGCATTTTGGAGGCAAGAGCCTTTATTTTCATTGTGTGGATAAAGGGGTATTTTGGTGTCAAAGTGACATTTTACAGAAACCTGCTGAGGTTTTTCTCTCGACAACAAGTGTTTGATATTTCGGTGACTTGACCTGAACTTGACTTCACTTTAGCAGACTGAGAGGTTCAGCGGGGGAGAGTTGGAGGGGGGAGGAATCGCAGGGAACTTGCAGCAGAGTGATTTTAGTGCTGAGGATTAGAGTTATTTGTGGTTGCACTGTTAACCTCTTCAGACCATTTTGCAAAGAGCAAGAAAAGTCAGAGGGAAGATAACGTACAGTGTTTTCTCTAAATTCAAATTATGACCGTTACACTTTATGTCAACGTCACTGGAACGAATTTGAAATCACTACAATTAAAGGATGTTCAAAATGTTTATATTAAAGAACAGTATAGAAGGCATTGCCCTGTACGACAATTCCCCTTCCTACTGACAACAGGTAGAGAACCATGCTGTTGTCCATTTCAACTCTTCTCTACGGAAGTAACAGGCCACAAAGGTGTGAAGAGTATCGGATGCAATTAGCAATGGCTAATTGGGCTAAACAAAATTATCTACAAATGTAGTTATTTTAAATAACATGGTCAGAAAAAAACAAGCATTGTGATACTGGAATAGCAACACTAACTAACCAAAAAACAGATAAGCAGACTCGGTACGAGAGAATCTGTCCAGATATTCTCAGTATTTTTCAGTTTTGCTGTCATCGCTTCTTCCCACATGCTGGTTTGCGTTCCATTGCTCCCTTATGAGTTTTTTCCTTTAAGCAACGTGGTGCACATCCTCATGCCTAATTATTTCACCCCCAGAGCAATCAGTTTCTCACAGAGAATCTTCTACCTCTCTCAGCTCTTTCTCCACTTGAATCTTCTCTTAGTTTTCTCTAGTAATGTCAGCTTTTATATAAAATTCTTTGTTTTCTCTTGAGTTTTTTTTTATATTTGTTTTATTATTTTTGAGAACTCCTTAATTTGTGCCTAGGGCATTGTTGTGAGCTTAATTTTTCTTAGGATTTTGCCTCCCGGTTGCCTCTTTGCCAAGTCATATTCACACACTGCAATTTCAACCCAGACCTAATTGTATGTCATACCCACAAAACTCATTCTGAACCCATGTATTTAACTATTGAGCACTGGTATAATTCTCTTGGTCGCTGTTTATTTTAATTTCAAGCTCTGAATTGATAATGAAGCACACTGTTGAATTCCTGTTCAGTGTTTGCCACAAGTCATTTTGAGATTTACCAAACATGGCAGAAGATGCTTTGGCCAGATGAGACCAAAATTGAATACATTGGCCTACATGCAATACTATGTGTGAGAGATAAACAAAGCAAAGAAAAGGATATTACTGCAACATATCTTAGCATTTGTTTAATTTTGCTCCGAGTGCTTAATAAAATGTAATTTGATTAAAGTGCTTGCATGGCAGTGCAAAGCTGTGGCAAAATAGAAAAGGACAGAAACAAAATGCAGGAAAAGGTTAGAGAGACAGAGTCCATTGGCATTTACTAAGTACTTAATAAGGTGAATGTGTCACAGACAAACAGGAATAGAGGACATAAATACACCCCGGCTGAATAATCAAACGCACACAAGTGCATCCTCTGTCCTATGGATCCTATAAACACCCAGGTCCTTACACGACAGGAAACACACAGCCGCCAGAATCACACTGACACAAACACTTTTCACTTTCAGCATCTGCCAGTTGGGTGTATTAGCTGAAGAATAAAATGGTCAGTGATGGCCTTACGGTTCAGTAAGGAGAGAAGTTAAAATGAACTGACTGAACCCTGACAAGATAGTGCTGGCAGTTCACGGAGAAGAGAGGTCTGCCAAGGCTAACCTAATATTTTATGTCCTGTGTTGCTTTATTTTCTGTGAATGGGACTAATATTATATGGCTGGGTTTAAGTTAGAAAAATTACTTGATTTGTAGTTTTACTTTGTGTTACAGGTTCCCATTAAGTATCATTTACCATGCTTACATGTAAAATGGCGTTTGTCAATGAAGAAATGAGAAAAAAAATCCCAATTTCAGAGAGAAAAGAGCAAAAAAAGCAAAGCTTGAAAGTCCGAGATCATTCCAACTCCGAAGTGTGGGTGTGGTGACAATATGTCGAATGTGGATTTAGCTGCAGGAAGGACAGGTGCAATTCATGAAATATAAAACATCATGACAAAAAGGATGTAATGTGGAAACAAAGTCAAATCTAAAAAACAGTCACAAACTCCTTGTTTAGGAACAAATGATAAACTGAAGCACATTGGCAAATAAATTATAAATATAATCTACAGTGAGAAGCTTGTGGAAGGATACCAAAAACGTTTAAAAGGTTAAATTTTAAAAGTTTAAAATTCTAATGCTAAGTAAATTACAGTAAATCTTTGTATTTTGAAAAAAAACTAAGAATTTATTTACTTATTTTTTGGTATTTCACAATAATTATTTTATAAAATAAAGCATCTTCCTAGTTGGACTCCAATGCATGCCAGAAATAACAGGGAAACAAAATAAATAGATAAATATATGAAAGTCAAGAAAAAAGTCACAGTAACTCCTCATCACAAAAAATGTTTAAGACATGTTGCCAATTTGTAACCTCACATGCAATAAGACCTCATTTGAACAATAAAAATATTAGCTCTGCTGTTTGAAGTGGGAAATAAATCTCCAAAAATAATCAGATTTCTCTTTTTGTCTTTGCAGCATATTTACATCTAATGACACACTTGTTCTGACCACAGACAGAACAAAGTTACAGTCTGCGTTAGTCGGTCATTTCAGGTCTAGGTTAGAGACGTCATCAGCAGACTAGTAAATGATTATTAACCACTTATGGTGTCTTTTATACTTTTTTAAATGCTTTAAAGCGAACATCTATTTGGCTGAGTATATTGAAAAGGTAGACAGACAAAGCCATATGCTCTGATCATTAAGAATGAAATGCTTTTAAGCATAATGTCCAGCTAATTAAAACAACATCACAAAACGCTATAAAGGGAAGCATTAAGGCAATGACATTAACATACATCCTTTGAAATTGAGAAAAACAGTGCTTGTACAAATATTGCTTGAAGGCCAACATCTGTTGCCAATCATTAATGTTGAACTAGCTACCATCTATAAAGGGCACAGAGTTGCAGTAAAAGTGTATCTTATATTCTAAGAGAGCCTTTTGTGACTGAACATAAAGCTAATTTAAGTTATTTTAACAGGCCTTAAGCTTAAATTGATTAGTCTCATTATCCTTTGAAAAATCACTGTGATAGGGACATAATTTTCTTAATCATTGTGTTATTTTATATTAAAAAGGAAGCACAGAATTTGTATATTGTTTCAAAGCAATCAGGCCAATTACATGCAATTGAGGACTATTTATTATTAATCACATCAATAATTTACAGACTAATCAACAATTAAGAATTTACAAACATGACTGTGGTTTGTGAGTATTAAAAATGTTCCAACAAGACGTGTGGTTATTGGAGATTATTAAAAAAAACTGAAAGTTTTAACTGAGAAATTCAAATAGACCCAAAGGATGAGTATTTGCCTTTTATTACCCCTAGTTTCTTGACTTTTGTTTTAATTCTAAAATAAATAAAATTATTATGGTAGTCAAGTAGCTACCCTTCAAAACAAAAAGTCTGGATACCACTGCTCAGAACGTTTAAACTCTCTCAAGTACAAAGAAAGGTTAAGGTAAATTTGTTTTTTAAATAAGACGGAGGGCGTTCAAAGGAGGAACCTCAGGTCTGTTTGTTTGCAGCACCAAAAATGCGACGGATGAAACCGATACGTGCCTTCCTGATTTAAAAAAAGTTGCTTATTTCCTTCGAACTATCTCACATTTCTGCGGCCCCCCTACTGTGCAACCAAACTGAATTGGGCTGATCAAGGCGGACTCCATCAGGCCTGATTAACCATCTTAAGAGGGTTACGCATCAGTTACCCTACGCCACATCAGACAGCCAACACAATATTTAATCCAGTCAGATAAAAATACATAACCATTCAATGATTTTAATACTAATTGATGAAAGTTAAATTTAGAAAATTTCCTTTCTCTCAATACAAGTGAAGGAGTTTGGGTGGCATTGTTGTGGGTTAAGGCGTTTTATTTTCCCTTCCTTCTTCATTAAAAAGCATCAACTCTTTGCTGAGCTACCTTTGACCCTCTCATCCACCGAGTGCAAGACTGATTTTCTCTCATGCAGACCCCCCATGCTGCCTGGGCCAATCAACAGGCCACAGAACACCATTATTTCATCTTTCTCTGCCGAGGTGTCAGAATCCAAACATTGAGCGCTCCCTTCTTTAATACAACTCGCTGGATATATTCATCTTTTCTCTGTTACTGTCAACCCCCTGCCCTCGCTTGCTCCTAAAAGCTCCCTTCCTGCTATAGAGTTCGCCTGTTGTGTTCCTTACCTCCATCTTCCAACGCTCGTCCGTCCCCCTGGCCGATCTCGCCATCTCTTCCCTCTTCAGAAAGTACCCATCCATCTATCCCTTCCTTGGAGCCCCTTGTGGCGAAAGCGCCATAATGAAATCTCAGCAAGTCTTATTGTGTTGATTAAATCTGTCAGAAGGGAACTAAGAGTGGAAAAATACGGCTGGCAACTGGGGAAAACAAGGGTTCAGCTGTGCAGTACCAGCGCCCGTTTTTTTTTAGCCATTATTTAGACTACTTTGCTGCTTCCTTACAGTTTACTCATACACATTAAACTCAAACTCTTAACACCCACTTTGTGTCAGACTCTCTCCATCCATTAAGAAGTAGGTAAACCCCCCTTGAAATATGCTCTCCATCTACCATAAGTTAAAGCAATTATGTCAACATCTTTTTCTCAAGCCATTTCTCCAGAGCCATTTTCCCTCATATCCTAAGTATGAACATGCTAAATGCAGGATTAGTTTGTTATTAGATTTTAACAGCATGAAACACTACTATTATTTGTCTTGCGTAAATAAAAATGTAAAACAATATTTGATTACATGGGGGGCAACAGTATGTGTGTTAGTTTGGCTTCCCATATCTTGTTCTGGGTGGTGCCTTTTCTTTTCTTCTTTTTTTGGGCAGATGTGGTAAATTTTTGAGAATGAAATGTGGTTGATTTATGACACGCATTCATCCATCCAAGTTTTAAAATATTTTTGGGAGCTTCCCCTCCATCAGCCAAGACAAGCAATTGAGAGTTTGCTGCAATAATCGAAGCAAGGAAATCCTAAAGTGGAAACCTTGAAATCAGTAAAAGACCAAAGCCAAGCAAAGTTTGTGAATTTGCCCTTTAGCCAAAAACTGTGAAGTTGCTCCTTTGGACTGTGTATGCAAGTGCAATATAGCTGCAGAGGAGCAAAAGTAACGAGTTTGGCTTCTCATCTGATGCCAAAACTGAAAACAACATAAGCATCTGCACTGAGTCAGAATTAGTCACACTGCATACAATTTGCTCGAGTTATATAAAACTGGCTATCGAAGGCTGCAAAAGACAGAAAATCTTGACGTGAAGATGAGTAACAACTACAATCAAGTGCTTATGTCTGAGAGGGAGGAAAAAGCCTTTTACTAACCAATTTCCTGCGGGGACTTCCTGAAATATATTTGAAATCACTTCTAGAGAAAGCAATGAGCTGAAAGTCCAGGTAATAATGAATCATTACTGTGAAAATATTACGACTAGAGCGTGGGTGTTAGGAAAAAATAAAAAAAAACAGAAAGATGCAAAGGAAAAGCATCTAAGGAGCACGAAGAACAGAAAGTCATTTTAAAATTATGATAAAATAAAATTATACTAAGAGGAAGAAGAAGGGTCTATTTAAAGAGGATTATCAGCCACCTGTTCTTTTACTCATATCTGTAGTACCAAAAAGATGTGTTGGTTGTAAAATATATATATATATATATATATATATATATATATATATATATATATATATATATATATTATGTGTGCATAATTCATTTTAATGTGTGCATAATTCAGAGATAACATTCAAGCTGCAGCATGTACATACAACAAATGATCCAGAAATAACATCCTTAAAAGTGTGGAATGCATTTATGCTTACCCCATTTTCTCCGACATCCCAAAATAAAATCAAGTGCAGCAAACTGCCTTCAGAGTTCACCAAACTGGGAAGCAGAGATTGCAAATGTGCTGGTTAGAGAACTATAGTGTAAAAACACACAGGAATCACATGAGACAGGACAGAAATAGGGCTAAGTTTAAAGCAGTGTCTTTAAAGGATATACTAAACATTGACTCAGTGGACAGTTTCACTTCTCATTTGTATGTATAAAACACTTGAAACCTATGCATCATCTCTCTTCCACTTCACAAACAGGTAAAAATTTGTGCTGGTCTGTTACAATTCTCCAACGTTTACGAATAAATTCCCCAAGAACTGTATTGTGGCTTTGCATTGTGACCATGTAGTCGAAAAATATTTTTTTTAAATAAAAAGACAAATAGTATTGACTTAACACAAATGGCATACAAGCACGAGGACACAAACTCAATACAGACATACATTTTGCACACATACAAACTCATAAATATCCTCAGTCATTAGGAATATATGACTCAGCAAACATCCCAGTTGGATAAAGAGGAAGAGTTTTTATTACCCGCCAGTACCAATGGGTATTTCCTTCAGAGGTCAACCCTCTAATAGTTTCACACAACATATTCACAGACAGGCAGGTATGTGACAGTTTGACAAGGTTGTATAGCAATAATATCTCTTTCAATTATGAAGAAAACTAGAAAAAAAATCCCACATGCAATCTGGCCAGGCATCCACAAGGGCTCTGTGAGGAGACCTCAGCGGCCAGGCGAATGGCAGCTCACAGTTAAGAATAAAAATGAGTCCAAATGGGGTTTTTTTTTCTATCTTCCCTCTATGAAAAGGTTTCAACCAAAGGCTTAAAAATGTTCCGGACAGATTTGACAGACAGCACAGATCAGCCAAGCCAATATATTTTAAGCCTACTGCAGTGTTCTTATTGAAGCTTGTAAAATATTATTGTGTGATACAAGTTCTCCCATTGTGCAGTGCTACAGAAGAGTTTTACACTTTGCAATGTAAAAACTTTAAGCTGTGTTGATATAAAATGGGGGTTGAAATGCAACACTTCAAATCATTTTGACAAAGTCAGCAGTCCCAGAATTGAAAGTAGGAACTGTTCTTGTTAAATGAATGCAAGTGGGTCAGTTATAATGTATATTTTACTTTTTTAAAGTTAATAGAGTGTAAAAGAAAATGTTTAATTTGTTATTATTATGACAATGATAATAATGATGATGATGATTATTGAAAAAAAATTGTTACTGAGGTTACTTAAAGAAGTTGCTGAAGAAACAAAGAAAGAAAAACAACAAAAAAATAAAAATAAAGTCTTTCCAGATGTTGGGTGCAGGGAAGAACTGCTTGACAAATTGAGTTTTTAACAAGACTAAGCTAAAACTAGATGAAGTTTGTAACTACGATGCTAGTTTTGAATTAGACAAGCACAGTGATGGCTAGGGACCCCTCCAGAGTCATGATATGATTCTCGTTGGGACGTTTCACCACAAAAATGAATCAATAACTTGATCAGAAAGTCATTTTGAGGCTTTATTGGTGGTCTGGGTAAAAAGGGTTGGTCATCAGAAACCAGAGGTCCAGGAAAACACATGACCCAGCCATTTCTGCAACAACCTAGATCAATAACGGGATGATCAGTGAAAGATATTGGCAACATGAGAGCACGATGAGCAATACTCTCCCTCAGCACAAAACAATTGAATGGCCAATCTATCTTGGCAATAGCCAGGAGACACAAACAGTCTGTCAGACACAAAAGATGATAGGCTGCACACAGTCACCTCAATATTTGAAAAACTGACTAAAATATTAACTCTCATTTTAATGTGCTTGCATTACCAAGAACTTCTTACAAATGCTTAGTCTATTTTTGGGACGGGGGGGATTTTCTAAAAGAAAAGAAAATCCTCTATCCTTTTAGAGTCCCAATGGCAGCTGTTAAGCATGTTAAACAGCTGGGTGGCTCCTGGCTAGTAAGTAAAGCAAAAGGGACGAGGTAAAAGTGGTAGGCTGGAAAGAAGGTGGGAGGAAGAAGTATAAGAAAGAAAAAAGGAAAAAGATTCTTGGATATGCGGAGAGGAGGGGAGGCTTGTAAAAAGACATGGGAGTCGTCATTAAGCATTCACACCGGGTCGCTGAAAACCATTGACGTCTTGCAGTAGAAAGGAGATTATGTACGGGGCAGATTGGGGGCAGAGGCAAAAAGGGGCAGCGAATTAGGAAAGTCGGTTGGCAGAGAAAGGAGAGAACGCTGAAAGTGAAAGAGATGGGCCGAGGTACGTGACATCAGTTAGTGCTTTGGAGCGAAAGGATGAGCTGGTGTGTGCAGAAGTGAGACGGACAGGAGAGAAAGAAGCGCTGGAAGCTGTAATGCAGGGGAAGGGGAGAGAAGACGGGATGACACAGTGACAGACTGAGGCAGCAAAACCAGGGAAACAAGCTGCCAGGAGGAGTTTTGCGGTGCCATAAAATGCCAGCTGTATGCCACTGCAGTCTCTCCCCTCCCATCACTGTGCTATGCGAGACATCGCTACGCTGGCCGTATATACACAATCAGCCCACACCCACGCACACACAGATACACGCACATTTACGGTGGGTTCAATGATTACTTGGATTTCCTCAGCAGCTTTATATGAGCTGAGAGACTGAAAGTGACAGCAACATGTACTGCCCACTTGTGGGCGTGACAACATCATCTGTGTTTTCACAAAACTGTGGAATGCCAGTTTTTGGAGATAGTCTGCTTACCTAGGCATAAAAAATATATATTTGTTGTTTAGTTCTTTCCTGTAGGCCAAAACTGTTCATATGAAATCTCAATTTCTATCTGGACACCGTGCAAATAAATGTTTAGACTTTCTCCAAATTTTGTCACTTTTCTACCACATAATTTGATGACATTTTTTTTTTTTTTGTATGCAGCCTTTGTCCTTTACATTTTTGGTTTTTACAGACAAAAAGTCTATGCTGTCCATTACATTGCACATTGTAATAGGAGAAAATGTGGTAGCTCAAGAGGTTTGATTACTTTTTAAAGGCACTATAGCTGTATTGATTAAATGAACAAGCTGGCTGCATTGTGAGAAATGGAAGCTTTACTGTAGTGCATAATTAAAGCCAAATCTTTAAGAATTAATGCAAAAAGATCATTAGCTTTGCATAAAACATAAAATATGTACATCTGAAATTACAGCAGATCATTATTCCCGAACATTTTAGATTGAATTTCTGTCTACTAGGCAGCAGCTGTTTTAATTTATTTCAGCTCAACGTATAAAGCAATCCATTTTCACAAACTTAAATCTAGCTTGAAATAAGTAATCCATCAAACTGAGCAGTTGCCATCTTTATTTTGGTTTCAAACTTGCACTGTCGCCGCACAACAGCGAAGTTCAGCAGGGAGACATTTCAAAGTGGAGGCTTGCTTGCGGGACAATATGACATTTCGGATCTCGGCATCAGGTGGTGGAAAACGGTGTTTTCACGTGCGTGACGCGGCCGCTTTCACACCGTTCTCTCCAAAACGCTCAAGAAAAATTGCTTACTTGGCAGCGTGTTTGGCAGGCTGTTATCAATCCTCTGGTGTGCGAGCATCTCGTCTGCGGCATCGAGGACAGTTTTTAAAATGGCTGTCAACTTAAAAGCATTAGTCACACAAAGCCACCACTGTGGCACTTTAAGTGTTTTTCCAGATCACCGGTTTACACAAAACTCATTTCATGTTGGTATTCTTCGCTATTCTCTTTCGCACCAGAGTTGCGATATAAGCTATAATTTAGAGCTTCATTTTCTACTAGACTGTACCTTTGAGTGTAATTAATAGAAGAAAACCTCCCTCCCTTCATTTTCCAAGTCATGCATATACATGTACTGTGTTTTACCCTCCATCGACCAATGAGAAACCTCACAAGAAGCAGCTTTAGCTTGGTCACTAATCACTGGTTTTCTTCGTCGTCAACGACAGGAAGAGAAACAGTGTTGAGTTATATCTATGTGCATGCCTTACTAGTGCACATATCCACAAGGAAATGCGCTTTCAATGGCTGACAATGTTTGGTCTTATCACTGCTCCCTGGAGGTTTTAGGTCCGTCTCATTCTTTCTTATCTTCTTATTAAGATAAGAAAGAACTGCCCCTCTCTAGTATTAGATTCACGGTGACACCACCTGTTCTAGTTAGGTCATACACTTAAACCCACAAAAGCTATTTTATGTTCACAATGAAGATTTTTGTTTTTCTACAGCAAGGTTTCTGTCCTGCCTTTTCTCTCTCTCTCAGTGAACCCCATCCACACTTGTGTCATATCTTTAAAAAGAGAGTGGATTTAGAGGTTGAAGCTAGACAGGAATAGGGTGAAACCAAAGTGGAACTTCTACAGTCTCAAAGTAGTGCTATGAAACAGCTATTTTATACACTGCTTTATTTTTTTTTTTGTCAGATAGTTACTCTTACAAGAAAAGCTTATAATCTCCTATTCTCAGCACATGTTTTAGAGAAGAAGATGATTGGTAGCACAACAGAGGTGTTAACAAGTCTAAGTTTTAAGTCTCTCATCACAAGTCCAGATCAATTCTCAAGTGATGGAAAGAGCTCATTTAGTCTTCCTGCAGCATTTCTTTGCTGTAGATTCATCTCGTCTTTCTATCTAATTTCACTAATGTTTCAAATTTTACAGCTAATCATTCACTGTTTAATTCAAGATGTGAAATCTATTACAAGCTGCTTCATTTTTTTCTTTGACAAATTATAACATTCCCCCCATGTGAAAATGAAATGAAACGAATGAAAAAAAAAAAAACAATTCTAATTTTTTTGTCTTTGAGCGTCAAGTCCAACTACACTCAAGTCTTCTAGGTGCACGCCTTAGTCAAACCTCTTGCTTTATTCTATGCAATTTCTTCTGTGTCTACAAAAAAAACTTAAGTGGAAATACTACATCTTATGAAACTGTCAAAAATATTAACAACAAACTTTCATAAATTCAAAATAAGACAATCTTCTCCAAATGGTGCTCGAGAGTCTTTCACTTGCGATTTCTAATAATCAGCATTCCTCCCTACTTTGCCACCGACACCACAAAAACATTAGATCACAGATTGTTTGAGAGTAAAGTAAAAATAAAATTACAAGCAAAACAGAATGACTTCAAAAGTAAAAGTTATTCAAATCAAATGAAGGGAAAGAAATAATAAAAGTTTGTATTGTTGATACATAGTAAACATACTTTTGGCCCCCGGACAAAAGCGGAGTCCAATTATTTTTATGAAACATTCAGTGGAGGTCTTTTCTCAAAGTTAACTTGTGTAAAATCCTCTTGTTCCAAATGAGTCAAATGTTTGTGCTTGAGCATGTCATGTTCTGTGGGATTTAGGATAAACAAACTTACAGCAACTGGGGGAAGCTGTTTAAAATGATTATTTACCAATTAGTAAAAGGAGTAAACTGCAAACTCTGAGGAAGTTCTTACGAATCACCATCAGCTGTAGCACTAAGGACAGCATGTTAACACATCTGCTTCTCATGGCCGGGGCTGGAGCGCAAGTCTGAAGAAAAGTCACTAAGAGTTCCTGCTCAGCTTATAAAGGGGAACGAGTGTTGGAAAGGAGGCAGGGAAAGCCAAATTGTTCTTGGCTGTTCCTAATGTTGGCTGCAGTCCTTTTCTGTCCCCTTTTGTGGCAGCTTGAAACTAGACCATGATGGATGTGGACAGGGAAAATCTAATGATTGTGGTGGAGAACTGTAATAATAGGTCCCGAGGCAGGGTGTGCTACCTTAGCAGGGTGTGAGGAGATCATACTTTGCTGGGCCTTTTTGAGAACGGCCTTCCAGGAAACACGGATTGGTCTCCTGAGGGGCCAATCTCCTCCCTGGAGCCTTGGACGTGTTCAATACCAGGCTATTCCTATGACATTGACATATAAGCCCTTTAACTTCTCAATGCTATTTTGGTAAAGTTCCTTGAATTTAAGGGGCTTCACTTCCACTCTTAACGTTGGGATGGCAGAGGCGCAGCCACTGGGGCAGTGGGAAAAGAGTGCAGGAGTGAGAACACATCTCTGTGGACTACCGGCGTTCACCAGATGTCAGAAGAGGATGTTACAAATTGTATTCAAGGTTGGCTGTCTGTTTAAAAACTGGTGACCCGCTGGCAAATTCAGGAAATATGTTAATCAGAGAGCTCTGTGAGATGGCTGCCAGAATGATTGTACTGAACACCACAGGTGGATAGGTTCCCTGAGCAGTAATTTTATTAAGTGAGGTACATTATGAGAAAAAATGTGCTTCTCTTCACTAGTCTCAGGGGTGTTTTGACTGAACTCTTTGGTTCTCTCTGATAAAATAACACTGCAGAGCTTTTTTTTTTTTTTTTTTTTTGCGGTCCGGTTAGTATCTTACCACCATTTTCTTTGTTTTTCTGCAACACCCTCTCATAGGTATCTTTGTCTCCATCTATCACTCCCATTCGCCACTTCCTCCACCCTTCAGATCTTTATCGTTGCCACTTTATTTCTGCCCATCTCTCTCTCTATTGCATTTATCTTATTTACCACACTGTTTTTTTTTTACCTCCTTCCCAATCCGTGTCACCAACAGTGACTAGAAGTGAATTGATATCGTTTTGTTCCAAGTCACTTCAGAGGAGCTCTAGAGTTGAAAACTGCTTTGCTAAAAGACCGAGTCAGATCTATATTGGCTATTAAGGATAATAAACTGAAACACTGGCACTAACCCACAGAGCTGTGGATTTATCCAAAATTTGATTCAATGTTGCTCTTTTACCAGGTTTTAAAAAAAGAGGGAAAATCTTTATTTAGTGACCTTTCTGAGCTTGGCATTTGCAGAAAAATATTATTCTTATTCCCCCGCCCTCCCCCACTTAGCCCAGCACAGGTAAGCATCATAAAGTGAGGCAAGAGTGAGATGATGACTTTTGGTGTCATCTAGAGGCTTTTAAAGACATTTATTGCTCTAGTTATTTGCAGATCAAATTGTGGCATTATTATTGAAGCAATTTACTATGCTTACATGCACACACACGGTAAAAACACTAAAACAAATGTAATAGTTTGACTTGCGAGTTAAAAAGAGGTTCCAAGAACTATGACAAACTGGGGAAGGAAGACATGTGAAATTGTCAAACATCCCATTTTTTTTAATGACACCTTATTAAACATCGTCAGTGACCCCTCACACCCCCACCATGGACTGTTCTCCCTGCTGCCCTCTGGAAAGAGGTTCTGCAGCGTCCAGTGCAGGTCCACCAGGTTCCGAAACAGCTTTTTCCCACTTGCCATCAGACTGCTGAACTCTTAACTGGACTGCACTCAAAATCTGGTCTCCACTTTATACCTTGCACATGTACAGAGCTAAATAACTTCCATTTTACTGTCAGTCCTGCACTTTATATTTTATATTCATATTTTATACTGTATTTTATTTTATTCTGGAGTAACCTCACAACATTGGAACCTCAAAACACTGTCCTGAGCCGTATGCAACGAAATTTCATTCTGTATACACCCTGTGCATGCAAAATGACAATGAAGTCAGTCTAAGTCTAAGTCTAAGTTATACGGTTACTCTAGCGAGCATTATTCCTGGCCGAGTATATTAACTATGCTACAGTTTGTTAAAAATGTCCAAAATTACCAAAAACAAGCCAAGAAGATGTTAGAAGCAGATTACTACTGATTTAGCAATGCCATCAGTAACATGTATTTATGGTTGTTTTGATACATAACCTAGAAATGTAAAACAAATTTCACATTTTGTAGTAGTTTTTTTCTTAATATGGTCCTTATGAATATTTTCATAATCTGATCTTTTCAGGTTATTTCTCTGGGTCATCTGCTCAAAGATTGACAAATTTAACAGTCAATCTTGTAATGTATCCTTTCAGGCAGCTGACTGTCAGTGCACAGCAACAGAGTTTGTGTGTGGGAGGCCACATTAAGCTATACTCCAGACTAGGGCTGTTGTAGACGAATATTTTAGTAATCGAGTAATCTGATTAAAAAAAAAGATAAAGTAAAACATTGGTAAATCTAACATAACAGCAGTATTACTACCGCATATCAACATCAGTCCAATTTTTCACAATAACTTAGGGAAGTTACTATTATAACTTAGGGAAGTTATTGTTAGCTTCCCTAACAATAACTTTTTTGTAGTTTAGAAAATTAACCTGCAACAATAAGAGCTCACTTTCCAAGTTGACCTGAAGTTATACAAGAATCTGAAATTATATTGTGAAGTAAAAATTTGTTAATGTTTAATCATTTTAAAATGTACACTTTATGATGTTTTTATTAAAGGTTTACACTCAGTTGCAGCTCAACAGGAAATATGCTCTTCTGACCCATTGCAAATAAGTTAGAATCGGATGTTCAGTGGTTAGAGACGTCAGACATTGCTAAGGCAATGTTTCTATTTTATAGAACTTTAGTTGAAGATCAGCTATGCAGTATCTGTTCAGCCACCCACAGAGAGGCCTTTTTGGGAAAACATACGTCATGGTACAGAAAGAAAGCAGTCAATCTACTATGTTTTGCTAACATAGTAGATTGTTGTCCACAGAAAACACACAGCATATTTCTGTAGTTGAGGTGTGAAAGTGCATGCAAATCTGCTCAACTGAAACTCACAGATAAGTAATTTATAGATTTTTTGTCTGACACTGAGTCAGGGGGTGTAACCACGTAATGTGCAATGTATCCTATATAATAAGAGGGCGTTCAGCCCCAAGTCGAAGAACAGAACTCACTGTAGTTGTTTTCCCATCTGCAAATGTTAAAATAAAGCTGCTTTGTTCTCTCCTAAATATTACACTTGGTCTCCTGATTTTTCTGCAACTCAACAATATTCAATTCAATAATAAAGAGGCAGGCTCACAAATACGCTTATAAAAAATGTCTTTACTCCAGCTTTTTGTTTATGTAGTCATCTTGAGTCAGTTTAATAGATGAATTTTCACCTTGCCCAGGAATTTATAGTGTTTGTGTTTATGTTAGCGACGGGATTTGACACCTTTGTTCGTCACAGACAATAACATCTGTCAGCTACGTGCCTTCACAATGCGCTCCGCCACCCCTTTGTTGCGACCCAGATGGTATGAATAAAAATTTCCAGTTCGTCCGTAAAGCTACACTTACGTTAATTATCTAATGCGCAGCCGCCCGCAGTGTTCAGTCTATCCGCTCACCTGTATAAATACACCTGCAGCGCTCTTCCCCGCTATTCGCTCTTTCCTGCCACCAGGAAACAGCTCCAGAATCGCGCCAGTCATTTTAAGGATGCTTATTGGTCCCCCGAAAAACGACAAACACCCAGACATTATCATCAATCAATAAAATCCTCCCAGGCTGAACTTGAAAACTGGACGTTATGCTGCTAACACTTTGCTTTCGTCAACAACTCGGGCGGAAGTGAGAGCGCTGGGCAACACAAGTAATAACCCGGCCGGAACACGGTGCGCTAAATAAAATATTATTTAACGAAGCTTCGAGGCAGATACATTTTCCTCGAAGAATTTTAATAATCGAGGTACTCGAATCACTCGAGGAATCATTTCAGCCCTACTCCAAACATCAAGAAAACTTGTCTCTCCAGCACTTTCTCTGGCATATCATCAAAAGAAATTTCAAATGTATCAGAATAATACAAAATTTTAGTTGTTTTACACCCTAACTTTTTCAAAAACTTAATTGTACCTTGATACACCAAGCACATGCTTACTGGTATATGCAAATGTAAACTATCTAGCAATGTTTTAAAATTCAAAACAAAGTTTATGTATCAGTTGCTTCAATTGGGTTCAAGTCACACTAAAGCTAGCTTAAGTTGACTTGAACTATGTTTTGCTTCGATCATCATAGCAATATCAATTGTATAGCAATTAAAGTAGCTTGCATTTTACTTCCGCACTTACTGCATGTCACCATCTAATTTTGTTTGTGGGTTTTTGTTTTATCATATTAAAAACAATGTTGTCTCTTTCCTCCATTTAAATTAATAATCCCGTATTTAACAGAAACTTTGGCATTAACAGCGATTGCGGTGCATGTAAGAAGTACTTCCTACGTTTTTCAAAATTGTGGTTTTGTAAATTGTTAACCTTCTAGTTTAAATCAATGAATCTTAGGAATGGTGTTTGTATAGAACTTCTGGCAGCTAGTAAAAAGATTGAGAGTTTAATTTTTAAATGAGTGGTATAAGTTGCATGTTTGGAAACAAACAATAGTTTTGCATAATAAGCAATTGGATAGACTTCTGACACCTTTTTTTTGCTCGTCTATTTTTACAAAAAAATTATTTTCTGTACTCTACTCAAACTCCACCGCTAAAAGAGGCAAATCATCTCCTCATAGCATCACAGCAGTCTCCTTGTTGGAGACAGACAGAGATATGGCCAGGGAAAAAAACTGGCTGCATAGCTATGTCAGTGTTTTCTCTTTTTTTTGATAAGGCAGAGTCAAAAAAGATAACATGTCTATTTCTCTCTTTCCCTTTCCTTCTCAGTCATCTCCACTCTGACCTCCAAGTACCTTTGTTTTTCTACTGCATTATATCGTCCTCTCTGGTTTCCATGCGACTAAAAGAATACAAAGCAGTGTTTCAACCAGCCAAAGTCACAGGAAGACAGAAAGGACAGATGAAAATGTAAAGGCCTGCAATCAATACAGAGAGGAAGGTGTAAGAAAGGAAGGCAATCACGTGAATGTCAATTACACAGTCGTATGACGGGAGATTTTTTTTTGTAAATGGAAAACACAGTGCGCTATAACTTCAAACACAATATTTTCAGTGTGTTTCCTTTATCCCTCTTTGTGAAGTCTCTCTGCAGTTTCTTCAATGACTTCTCTGTCGAGACAGGAATGAAGAGAAGTCCCAGCTTTCACCTGCTGGGGATTTTTTCTCCCCTGGGATTCTGACTTTCAGTTTTAAATTCAGTGTCCTTCATTGGCACAAAGCACACAAAAAAAATCTCTCTCCCTTTGCTTTTGTGGGGTCTTTCAACCACTTTCCTAAATCATTCTCTGTCACTTTTTGGTTTCAAAAAAATTTCTATAAGTTTAACTGACATATGTGGCTGACACCTTAAAAAAACACTGAACGGAAACTCTGCTGGTTCCCTTTCATGCACACTCCCTTGTGTTAAGTTTTCAATTACACCTTTGATTGACGTGTCTGCTACTTTTTACCCTTCTCTGAAACATATTTTTTTAGGATTACTAACAAATGTTTGAATCAAACTGAATTGTTAAACTTCTTGAATGACAATGAGAGTAAATCCACACATATGCAGTGAAAACTGACAATTTCGCCAATCATCTAACCAGAAATATATTAGAGACTTTGGTGATGGGAACAAAGAGGAGCAATTTACTAAGAAAAATGTAACCAAATAGCAGATGTGAATGTAGACACTTGAGCTAATGATTTTGTGATAAAACCCAAAATCCTTTCAAGATTTGTTCAAAAGATGAGGCTTTTTGTTTAGATGGACTTTTATGTTCAAGAGTTGCAAAGAAGGACATTTTCAGAACTTTTTATCATTTACTGCATGCGCGATTGGATCCCATGTTTTGTAGGGTATATTGATCTCCTCTGTGCTTTTAAGCCAGTTGCACTGACAACCTGTCATGTCTCACTGCTTGCGGTTGTGGCTCTGAATCTTACATTGCTGACAACACACTTCTACAAACCTTTACTTCGGTTTGACTTTGTTTGGAGTCTGGCCACTATTTTACTTGTCATGTCTGACGCAGGTCTGTATAAAACTAACGTATTCTGAAATTATACAAAAAAACATTTTTGTAAGATCACTAGATTGGCTCAACATGCTAAACAAAACAGTCCAAATATCAACACAGAACGTGTCATTTAAAAGCAAAAATAAGATGACATATTGCTTTTCTTTGATCAGAGATTCTCAGGAGATTAATGGGAACAAGAGCTGTACATTTTTCAATAAACTTTGAAAAACAGAACTTCTCTTAATTTCTCTGGCTTATAAAATATGCATCAACTGTGCAGAACAAGCTGACATTTCATTTTTCATTTAAATAAGTCAGCACACTAAGGCTGCATTGAAAGAGAAATGGCAATAAAAATTATTCTCTTTAATGCTATGTTTTCATAATTCTGCTTTATGAGTTAGCAATAAGGTGCGAGGCGTGTGACGTAAGGTTGAGTGAAATATTTAACAGATTTTAAATAGCAATAACTAAATGACAGTACTGGGATTT
Organism: Xiphophorus couchianus; assembly: GCF_001444195.1. Lineage (NCBI taxonomy): Eukaryota > Metazoa > Chordata > Actinopteri > Cyprinodontiformes > Poeciliidae > Xiphophorus > Xiphophorus couchianus. Next base: position 11,412,482 of record NC_040244.1, on the reverse strand, counting down.
TCAGAGCTTCGGTCAATGTGCCTAAACTCATCAACCATTGCTGAAAGACTTATGGTTTATAAAATATGCACCAAGTAAAAAAGGACTGCATTTAAAGGTACGATTCTATGCTAACTGTAAGATAACATCAAACTGGATTAATTACGCAAAGTCAGTTGGTAAAACATTATCCATTATGTTGCCCTGCAATAAATTGATGACCGTTCCAATGTGTACCCTGCCTCTTGCCCATTGACCCACTGGAGATGAGTGACATCCCTGCAGCAGCAAGGATAATCAGAAACAAATCAAAAGTTATCATCCTAGCAATGTCTACCTTTGAAATGCATCTTCAGAACAGACAGTATTTTCTTTGAGGGTTAAAGCAATTGCAAATCTAAAAAAAAAGAGAAAAAAGCTTGTAATTCCACCAATACATGTGTGTGAGTGAAAGAATCACACAGCCTCTCTGTTAAACAGTAGCTGAGGACATCAAACGGCTCTCAGGCTGTCAAGTGTCTAAATTAGCTAAAGCGGCCGTACCTGGGCTTCACATCACTTCCATTTTTCTGGCTCTCTCTCTATCCTTTAAGGTCTTGTTAACAATATATGTGCTTCAAATAAATCACTTTTCAATCTCTATTTCTGTTAAGCCATCAGTTCTTGTCTCCTTGTGCTTCAAACTAACCTCTGCAGCAGCAGCAGGTCCCTCAGCTTTGTGTGTTTTCTATCTCTTTGCGAATTACTTGTCATGGCCTTCGTCATTAAAAATTATTCACTTTCATCTTGTCCTTTGTACATATTGAGCTTTCCCCAGCCGTCAACTTAGCAGTTCCTCTCTTGCACCCTCGCCACCCTCCTGAAAGGAGCGTCACCCTGGGCTGATGAAACAGTCACTTTTCACAGACCATCAAACTCGGTCTTTTCCTCTTCCAAACCTTTGCTTACCCAGTTTTACATTTCACTGAATCAGAGAAAGCAGAGCCGAGCCGCGTCCTTGCATTTATGTTTGTCCTTTTTTCCAGAATGCCCCCGGTGGCAATAAAAATGCTCTGAAAACAATAAGGTGTGATCATTTCATATTAGACAGGAGACACAATCCTTGCGCAATGACCCATTCCAAAATCAAGACGAAAGACATCGGGCCCGTGGGAGCAGAGAGAAAAAGCTTTCAGAATGGGGTGGGGGGAGTTGCAGTTTGCTGTAAAACATGTTGTTAATAAAAAGCAGGTGTAGACCTAGAGGCAATTCATGAATGAACTCATTTCAATTGTAACAGTCTTAATTCCACTAATCAGCAATGGGATCACATTTGATACCTTAAATAGTTGTCTTGGGCTTTTTTGCCACTTTTTGGGGGGGGAAAAAGAGAGAGAGAGAAAATGTGTTCTGAACTACTAAAGGTTTTCTCCTGAGCTGTGGGTCTGCAGCCTCTTAATTGCCTCTCTGATTAAAGTTCTCCTTCACATGGACAAGAGAATAAATTACTCAGAGTCTATTTACGAATCAGGTGAGTTCTGATGGCAATAGTTTGAAAACCAAGGGGGTTTTTTTTCTCCCACTTCATTATCTGTGACTGTGTTGGTTTAAAGCAAATCTCAACAAAAGCAGATGTGAAAATTTTTTTTTTTTTTTACAAAAACACTGCATTTGTCACAGGGTATGCATGCTTTTGCAAAGTACTCTAATGCATGACTGTCATTTTTCAAGCAAAATTGCAAATTCCCTAATACTTAATTTTACAAATACAGACATGTCTGGTTTTAATTAAACCACATTTTATTCTACGGGTTGGCTGGCCGCCAAGAAATCACCACCCTAATCCAAGATGTTTCTAATGTTTTGTACGTCTTGCTAAGAATTAATCACCAAAGAATATTAACCGTTCATGGGTTTCATTGAAAACCACCACAGCCAAAATATAATCTTGCAAAGACCCCCTTAATTAAACATAAAATGTCACACCAATTGAAAAACAAGTGATAAAACAGCATCGACCCAGTGGGGTGCCCAATAGGAAACGCAGCCACCTGAACTCACTCAGGAGGGTCCACAGGACATTATTCCTCCTTTTATGGTCATTCCATGATCAGGTATTCTGGTTAAGCGCTCTCCAGGGAAATACCAGATGTGATGTTGAACGGTGCTTTTTGTCATAGCTGTCAGAGTAGCTCCAATTTCTAAGTGTGCCAATTTTCTACTCGGTGCTTGGTAAATTTTCATCTTCAGTGCAGAGAAAATGCCGACGACTTCTGCCGCTCTGCCTCTGTGTGCACTACGTCTCCAACCGCCAAACCATCGTACTTCGTTGGACAAACACAGCTGTTATTGGGGTTCTTGCAGCAACAGGAGCTTACATATTTGGATTTCGGCGGAATGTTTCCACCACATCTTGTGATTTAGGATATTCTGGTGTGTGCTGCACATCCATCAGCCTCTATCCCCAAGTCTGCCACTTAATGCACAACTGACGGTTTTCCAGTAGAAAACTGGAAAGACTCCAGTTACGTCCAGAAAGTGTCTGTCGGTGCACATCAAGTTCACATATTTAACATCACTTCAAGTTTAAATATGTTCCCATCTGTTATCACAATATGTAAATATTTCATCACGTTTATGACGAATAAGTATTTTCCACATGTTGATTTTATCATCACAATGCCAAGGCTAGATGAAATATGTCGGTCATTTACGAATAAATGTATAGTTGTCTAACGTCTGAATGGTGGCTACTGCATGCTTAGCTTTAATGCTGAAATCAGGTCAGTTGCTTACTGGATGTGGTGGAATATCTATAAATTATACCCTGCAGCTACAACTACTCCATAATATCAACATGATGATTTTGATCTTAGACTCTGCTTGCTCCTTTACTGATGCACTTTAAAAACTGATTATTTACTTATCAAGCTGAGTTAATTTATCATGTCGCATGCCGACCAGCAGGAAGACTCCATAGCATAATCACAACGCTACACCCCGAGTTTTAATGTTTAGCAAAAAGCATTACAGTACTATAATTTGTTTCTACTTTCATGCACCCATCACACTCTAACTGAATAAAAAGGACTCAGGCCATGTGACCTTTTGCTCTTGCTTCAGAATATAATGGTCATGCTGTCTTGCAAGTTGAAGCATTTCTCTCTAAATTAGCTTCAATAAAAAGGGCTGCGAAGTTCTTTAGCTCCACTCCTCCTCGGCTTGTGGAAATAAAAACGCTCTTACTTTTTGCACGTCGAGAGTTGTTCTGTTAAATACAATATGATTCAAATTCAACAAAGTCAGCGAAAGCCATTGAAGGCTGTCTTCCAACTACATCTTCCCTTAAAATGGAGATTTTTTTTTTTTACAATTATTCCCGCTGACTTCAACATGTTAGGATCTGCAGCTCACTGTCGTTGTTTGCAGTGTTTTTTTGCCTTCACAAAAACAAGCTCTAAATCCAGTTTACTTTGAATTAGTTCAAAATTCCAACCTGAGACGGCATCTTTATATATTTTCTTTTTAAATGACATCTTCTACGATATGTCTAAATGCTCACATGCACATTTACATAAGACTGCCTTAAAAATAAACCTACTTTTGGTTACATGTATTTGTTCTATAACCATCAATGAATCACAGTGAGTGCCTATAATTTTGACTACACAACAAACACCAAAAAGTGTCCCTGCGAGGTGGAGGAGGGGTATCGCTGCTTCAATTAAGTACTTAACGTTTTTACATTCAGTTTACAAAAGCAACTCATTTCCACACAGTCACAGCTTAAATTCTCGTAAAATATTATTGCCCCTCATAAGTGCTCTTATTTCATTGCACTTGCCCACTTATTCCATCTGCACTGTTTGAATTTGAGGCTTTTACCTGCAGGCGTAGTTAAACAAAACAAGTCATTTTTTTTGTTTGTTTGTTCTTGTCTTGTTTTTTGCTGTTGTTAAAGGCATTCTTTACTGAATATTTTCTATCTTCTAAAATAGCAATTTTTTAAAAGCAAGAAAAATTAATTTCAGAAGGTAATTTTATATTTGTTAGTGATTTGATTTTGAAATGAAAATCTTTTACGTTTTCAAATTTTATACAAAGAATGTATTATGGTAACTACTTCATAGATGTGATAGATTTAAAAGTGTTATTTTTTAGCCAACCCAAAGGGGCAAGGACATTGAAAATTATGCAAGAGATGGGAAAACTAAAAGAATTGTAGATTATAGAAGCATCGGGAATGAGTCAAAACATTGTTTTTTTGTTGTTTTTTTTTCAATAAAAGCATACCAGAATCACAGGTGTCTACATATTTATTATCATTAAAAAAAGCCAACCAACAAGGACATAAAGCTGGTATAAATACAAGGTTCCACTAAGGAATATGAGCTGGATTAGTTGATCTCATTAGTGCATTTATATTCATCTACAACTCATACACACATAAAAAAAGGAACAATGGACACAAACGGCACCAAAATGTTTCTTGGTAGTTAATTAATGTTTTGACAGGACGGCTTATGACTGGCTGGTGAACAAAGCCAGCCTGGCTGTATTCACAGTGGGGTTTAACTGACAGGATGAGCAGATGGGTTATTCATGAGGTGCTCTCACACACATGCACAGAAATGTATACAAAACACCACAGCAGCAGGTAAACCAAGCACACGCATACACACAGATGGAGGGTTGTAAATGGGCCCTTCTCTGTTCACATCACATCTTCGAAAAAAATGCTTCGAAACACTTTATGAACTTATTACATCAGCGACGTTCCTGTGGGCCTTCATTAGCTGCTTCTTCGCATATCCGTATGTAAACACACAGCCACAACTTAGCCTTGCGAGCCAATTACAAAGGCCGAAACAGTAGGGCCGGTAAACTCTTCAGGCAATTAGATGTTTATTAACAAGAAGACCATGAAGTCTCAAAAGATGAAACGTACACAAACGCAAATGTGCAGTGCACCCAGAGAGCATTCATCTCTCTTATGTTCTTTACATTGAGATGGTAAAAGTAAGATTTTACCTCTTTCCATGAATATCATAGACAGATGTAGCACTCTCCAGTTCAATATAAATATTTAGTTGTATACTAAGATGTGATGCCCAAGCACAAATCCTCTACTTTTGGTCGCAGTCATGTTGAAGGTTTGAAATCCTTGTTTCCCTGCTCAATATTATCCATAAGGTTTTAACTATCCAGTTTCTCCGTAGTGCCATTTAGCAAGTAGCCTACATTCTTGAAACTAAATGTTTACACACACTGTCCAAAAATAAATTCTCACACAAAACTAAATCAGGCATAAAATCAGAAAGAAAACCTCTACAATTCTGGGTCATCCTTGGGTACAAGATCCCTGAGGGTGTCAAATTTAACTGATTAAAGAATATTATGCAAGTATTAGACAATATGAATGTCCAGTTATTTTTCGGTTCAGAAGAAATACAAGTTCTGTGTCCCAAAGATGACAGAGTTTTAGTGTGAATAAAACCCAGAAATGATATAAAAGACCTTGAAAAGATGTTAACACATTTGGTGGTGAAATACCTAAAAATACTAAAAAAAAATACACATTTAAAAATGTATATATAATAAACTCAATTCATTACACACACTTTGTTAGAGACCTCAAGTTAAAATAAATGAACATCAAAAATTGTTGACAAAAAAGTCAAACATTTTGGTAATTGGGTGTTTTAGCGACTTTAAGTACTGGGCTTTATATTAACTGCAAAGCAGGAAAAAATGTGAACCACACAGGTTAGCTCAGCAAACCACAGACATGAAGTCCACACACAACTGCAGTAACAGCTGCTTGTGCACCCTGTCAAATCAATCCTGCTGTGAAACAACCATCATGTAGCCTGTCAAACACAGAGAACCGTGGAATGACATTCACCCCAGAATGCAGACTGAGACCTTGGTTTGAGAGAACATGCTACCCTGAGGTTATAGAGATTTAAATTATGAAGACAGACACACATTCACAGGGGCAAGTTGGCCATAAAATGATTAACTATCTGATATACGTTGCCCATTTTCCCCTCATAATATCAGTTTTCATTTCTTAAAATATTTTCTGGGCAAATATTGTAAATGTGCATGAAAAATATTTGCAATTGTGTTTAATAATAATCATAGTGGGACCCCCAAAAAACAGTGATTAATAGCCAATACATTATACTCTCACAAAAGATGATTGAAAAAATGCACAAGTCTTTGCTTTACACTTAAAGCAAAGAATCTTTGAATTGATGCTAATGCTAGTCATGTATATCAACAGTCACAACTAAGGGAGATTTTATCACCATCAATTTTTGTAATATTTTTTCATGTAATGCTATGCAGACGTTTTGTTTGCACTGATGATTCACTCACCTCAGAATGCTAAATGCTTGAACTGGTAGAAAAAGTAAGGGACAAGGCCTGTTTTTCTAATTAACTCACCTAAACACTTATTAAAGCCAGCACCAAAACCACATATAGAGCATTAAAACTTAAACCAATAATGATCAGCTGAGCTTTAGGATAAGATAAAAAATAGAGAGTAACTTACTACCTCCTAAGTGAAAAATACTACATAGCCCATTTGATACTCTTTGTTCCACTACTTATAAAATATTCTAATAAAGGTTTGGTAAAATTGATACATACTTCATATGAGTTATAATTGTTTCACAAATCATAATTGGGTTCCTCACATTTGGACCCATTTAAAAAACATTTTTAGATAGAGTGACAAATGTGACCACATAAAGTCTAGTGGCGGCTTTAGTTAGACATTTCCTTTTACTTGAATCCAAAATCTTATTTAAACCAAACAAATAGCATTGTCAATTTCTCAAAATAAATAAATAAATAAATAAATATGATAAAAAGTTTAAAAAACATGTTTATTTCAATTGATTGTAATGTTTCATTAAGGTTAAGGTTTGGGAAAATATTGTGATATTGGTGACTCATCACCTGGTCCTTGCAGATTTCTCCTTAAAAACTGATAATTTCACCTTTAAAAAGAGTAATGCAAACAACATTATGTGTTTTTTAATCAATTTAAATTTACATTTTGAAAAAAAAAGTTTTCAAATATGTATTCATAATAGAAAATGTTTTAATATGAAATGGTTCAATTGAAAATGCCACACTGAAATTTTAGATCTGAAACCTGAAATAAATCTAATTGTGTGGATTATGTCACCTCATACCACCGGTCCCTGAAGCTTCACATTACATCTTAATTCAAAATGTATCAACTGGAATAACAGGCTTAAAGAAACATTGTTGATTACACTGTTACAATCATTTACTAAGCACTGCACATTCACCGAGACTGTAACAAATTACTTGCAGACCGAAATGGCACAGTCTATTTGCGAGGAAATGGCATTTTATTGATTTACTTGAAAAATGAAGCAGCATAAGAAGGAAACCATGGTGTGTAAAATACATAAAAGCCTAAAAGGTACAATTAGGATTTTACACCTTGCGAAAATACGACACAAAGACGATATGAGTGTTGTGACACAGGGCAATTAAAGCATTCACACACAGCATTGAAATGAAAACATGTTTAACCTTAAGAGCTAAAACATTAGCAAGAAAACATGAGATTAACTGGAACAAATGATTCTGCCGCCAAGGCCAGTCAGAATGGTTTAAAAAAAGATTAAATATATGAAAAAAAACATAAAGTAAACAGTTATCTCCTTGTCATGAAGCTGCAAAGCCAAATTGTTTACCGATTCATTCATTCTTAGCTGTGCAAGGATTTTATGTTCAGACTGTATCATACTTTTACTTTGACAGCTACTGTATACCAAGAAATGCAGGGTCATACATTAAAATTAGCCATCACAAGAATGTTAATGTATTTAAGATGCGGGCTATGTGCTGCTTATTATTCATGAGCTGTGGCCACTTTAATGTTCATTTTTGTTATATCTGTCATCCTATTATTTCTACCACCCATTTCAGTTATTATGCTAAACAGGTTTTTTTTTCTTAACATAAGGAGTTTATAAATTCAGCTACTGTAAAAGTAGTGGTTTGTAGAATAATTTCAAAAGGTTCTTATTAAAATATAATCAACAACAGGCTGAACTGTCTTCTGAAAATCACAGAGGAGTAAATCAGGGAGGGTATATGAATATTGATAGGAGTTTTTTTTTTTTTAAGGCACTGGAGAGAATAAATTAAAGCAGTGCTACCACTTCCCGACCTGTTGCTAACACAATGCTGGTCAGCTGGATGAAAGAAGACTCCAACAATTTTCTTTTTCTAACAGGCTTGACCAGGTGGCTTCTGACAGAACTGTTTAAATGTTTGTTTTACTGATAAGAATATGTTTTTCAGACTCCTTATTTGTAATTTGCATCCTATTGATCCAGAACCAAACGTTTTTCAGGGGAATTTCTTAAGCCGCAATTCATGTGAATTTGTTAGGTGAGCAGAATCTGAGTCTTTGCTTAGTTATTCGGTCGGTGTTATTATCCTTTTTTTGCTCTTTTACATAGAAATAGGTCTGCCAGTGGAAATGTTTCTGTTTTAATGATTGGAAAGGGCAAGATGTTCAAGATGAAGCTTTCAGACCTTTTCTCACATCTTTTATCCAAAATATATTTAGCAAAATAATACTTTTGAAACCTTCTCAGTGTTAAGGGAATGTAAATGAAATGGTAAAGACCACTATTTTTTTTTTTTTGCCTGTGTTGAAATATTTTCTGAAAATAGTTGGCAGATTAATTTATGTGGCGTACTCGGTGGTGAAGAAAGGAGCGGCTGTAAATGTTTTGCAGCAGCTTCTCCCTGTTTGCCAAGTTATTGGTGCTTTTTGGACGTTGCACACATTGCAGTTCTGCTTTTGTTTAACCCTGAAGCCTAATTCTGTGGCTTCTTTATAACTAAGTGTGTTGCAACCTTTTTTTTAAAATCCTAAACTAAGCTAAACAGTCTGCTGCTGCATGCTCCTCTTGTGCTGCTCAGCAACGGGTACATCTCAGCTACATCTGCTGGGGACTGATGCACTGAGAAAATGTTTGCCACATCTGTCCACACATGGCGCCTCTTAAAGTGTCCTAAAATTTAGCAATTTTATTGCTACAATAAAATGGCTAAATCTTCAAACTGCTCTAAGCCTCTCTGGAGACAGAAAGCAACGTGCTGTGGCTTCCTGATGAATTTAAATTTTGCTTTGATTACAAATCTGCCACAAAGTTGACGTTCTCCAAATTTAAAGAAATCAACAATATCCATCATTAAGCACTACCATACAAGCTTCGACCATGCCAAGTGTTCAAAAATAAAACATCCCAACCATCCAATTTAAAAACGAGAGGTTGGTAGGAGGAGGAGCTTTATGCCAGACTGAACACTGATTAATCTAGAACAGTTTATAAATGTGATTATATTAGCAGCAGTAGAACTTAATTTTGCTTGTCTGTTTTAAATAGATCAATTATGAGTTAGATCAAGTTGTTCGTAATATTTGTACCAGTATTATAATGCCATAAAAATACATGCTTTTTACTCAAGGTTATGCTGAGAAAATCTCACTCTTGCCCACTACTGCCTTCTCACCTACATATCTGTTAAACACATGCCGACGCAAAACATACATTTCCAGTGAACATAAAAAGTGGATTCGTTTAACCGGCTGCTAAATAAATGCAAAACTATACGTCTTACAAATATTCCTATTTGCATTGCATAACACCTTGCATTTCAATGGCATGTTAATGGTTTATAGGTACACATACCGGAGCAATTACCTTGCAAAATGAGGTGCCTAGCTAAAGACAAATTGTTGGCCAGGGGGAGTGTTGAGTGATTGTTGAATATTCTCTCTTTTTCACTCATGTATTTTTCTGCACCGCGTTAGCATCCAGAGACAATCTTTGTTGTTTAGAAAATCTGCTGCAGGCAAAAATGTCTGCTTATATGATATTTGACATCAACCTTAGCCGTGTTTGTTGTAAGGCGCGACTCCCCACGGTCGTAAAACCTGATAGTGCCAGGAGGAACAGGAGCCTGTTTGAAAACAGTATATCAACGTCTAATTCAAAACAACATGAGGAATTATGGCTATTAGCTGCACAGGTTACACCTGCGTCAAAGTCTAACATCCTGTTTGGTCACATCAACTTTTTGGGGAATCAAAATGTCACTTAAAACCTTGCAATTGTTAAAGCAGCATGGAATACAAAAAACAAACATAAAAACAACAACAATAATAAAATATTCAACCTTGTATTCAACTTCTTCTTCAGTTATGAAGACGTTATGACTTCACACGACTTGGCACACCCGTTGACCCATCAAGACATACTGACATTTCAATAAAGCAAAGGTTCTGCCACTTGATTCTCTGCTGCCCCGGAGGTTTGTTGCACCGCCTCGTGTTCAGCATTTACACTCGCCGTGAGTTAGAGCGCAGAGTTTCATCAGGGTTGCCAGTATCAACATGGCAAAGAGAGAGCAAGGTTGGAAAGACTAGGAATAAAAAAAAACCCGAAGAAGAAGAAGAAAGAAATTACTAACACAAGTAAAGGGGGAAAAAAAGAGGTCATCGTGGTGGGGGAGCGAGCATCAAAAAAAGCTGTGAAAACTCCAGGGGGGCCGAGACTCAGAGAGAATCCAGAGTTGTACCAGCTGATTCAACAATGTCCTCATTGCATGTTTTACAGCAAATATGAAGCTTTCTTTTAAAGTGCACCCTTAAAAAATACCATCAGGCTTTATTCCACTGTTTGCTTCAGGGTAAATAGAGTAGTGTGCATAATGCTGTCAGTAGGTGGTGGTGCAGACTAAAGATAGCTGCAATTACTCAAGAAGAAGAAAATACTTCTCTGGAATAAATAAATAAATAAATAAATAGATAAATAAATATTGAAATTAGATGCAATTGCCACTGTACTCATCCAACACAAGTTTGATGGTAATAACTGAAGAATTTTTTTTTAAATATTTTTTTGGACCAGTCAGTTCAAAACACATCCATTCCCAACAAGTCTCAATTAACATTTAGTAACAGCATGCACTCTGAAGCATTGCTTTCTTTCATCGAAATTCTACTAAAGATAAGGGACACAAACAAAGCTAAATAAAATGTGAATTTTAGAATCATGACATTAGATGATGAGATACAAGAAAGTGATAGAAGAGCGGTGTACTTACACTAAAGCCACATCTTCTCAGATTCTGTTTTTAGGTTTTATTATTAGTGAGTTTGGGCCATTTTTCTTTTTGTTCACAGGAAAGAAACACCAGGGCACTAATGTGGTCTACCATTTTATGACATTTGGTCAGTCGCCACCAATCTACGTCTCCTTCCGCTTATGACAAAAGACAGAGCTACTGTAACTCCACTATGAGGAAACACTAAATTCTTAATCTGACTTAAGACGAATCAGACAAGAACAAGGAAAAGCTAGGTGCACACAAATTCACCAAGAGTATATTTCTTCCAGTCAGCAAACTGCTGCTTCACCACTGTCACAGTAGATACAATGAGGTGGAATAAACATGGGACGAGACCAGACAGGCTAACCTTAATGCTTATATGACACAAATTCAAGGGTTTGGATACAAGCGTTAATGTTTATGGCATGTTCAAATTATTGGACAGCATTCTCGCTACGTTAAAAGTCTGACCTGCAGGCCTCAAAAAAAGCAGCTGAAACAAAAAGGAGTGAACAATTTATAGACGGGTGAGGTTTTATTTGTTCCTAATGTTGCTCTTCCGTCCAGCAGTAGATGTCCGTTTCTTATTGCGCTTCGCTTGTTCGATTTTATTTCACGTGTACATTTTGTGATTCAGCAACCTCCCAGCAGACAGGGGACAGATGCTGAACTTTTCTAGTTTTTTCATTAAAGTGGGGCTACCTCTGTGCAACGGAGATGATGCAGCCGATGGTGTTGACCGCATTGTGGACTTGTCATGCCATTTGGTCTGACGACTCCTACTCCTACACAGAAGAGTAGGAAAAATACAACAGCAAAGAATATGGCAAATATGATAATCTCACCTTAACGTTTTGAAAAATTTTCCTAAGATTATGCTCACTAAGTTTCATTAAATCTCATGGAACACTAATATTTTTCATCCAAATGTTTGAAATTAAGCAATATTTGTTCCTTTGGTATGATACTATTCAGAGCTAATATGATATGGTTCAGCTCTTCCATAGCCCCTTTTCTTCCCCTCCATGGACCCATTATCCTTTCTAATAAAAACAGCTTTTCGCTCAGATCTAATAGGATTATTTTAGATTTTGTTAATAGAGTGGGAAAATCTAATATTAACAGGCGTATGTGTGAAACTGCTGGACAGCAACGTAGTAAAATGTCATAGTTTAGATCCCTGTGGGTTTCAATCTGAGCATTGTCGTCGCCTGGTAGCTGGGCTGCACTAAAAATAAAGCTCAGCCATAAAGTGGCTTAGTTGGCAATACCTGATGAAAAATTAGGGAGGAAAAAATTGCCATCAAAAACAATTACTCATGTAAAAGCAGTTCAATACTTTACATTACAGCTAATGATTCATCAGAGATATTGTTGGGCTTTAAGAAGTCAGTTTCAGTACAACAAATCTATCATACCATGACAATAAAGTAGAATGCTTGAAGAAAATGTGAATATCTTTCATCGTTGCATTTTCTCTGTCTGGATCAATTTGCCCTTTGAATAATTCTGATTTCACATCTATAGTGATTTTCCTGCCTTTCTACCTCCACTTTGCATCAGAAAAAGAAAACATTTTGCACCCACATGCTTAAACTACGGCCTAGAAGCGTACTTTTTGTATCCGCATGCATTACGAGGATAAATAGTCACAGAAATTCTGACATCTTAGAATTTCACTGGATTCTGGATGAAACCAAAAGAATTAAGAGTCCTTCTGCTGGTAAATATATTTTTAAGAGTTCAAAACAATTAATGACAGCAGAAATTTGTGAAAGAATTATTAAATATTACTTTAAAATCAACAGCTGATTGGTTTAGATGATCATTTGTCCTTCATAAATCAGATATTTGAAAACTGCTTTTTTTGTTTTTGTTAATTTACTCAGGTTACCTTGTGATTTAAAGTTTCATGATCTGAAACAGTTCTAACTTATTTGTGATTTAATTCCCTCTGCTGTAGCCCTGTCCCTTCTAGCTATGCCACTGAATATGTACCCTAAAATACACATTTCACACAAAATACATTTATTAGGGACATTTTTAAAACCATCTTGATACTCTGTTACTTTATCTTGTGAGACTATTGTGCCTAAACAGGTTTATCTGAACAGAATAGGTGATGTACTGTTTTTTGGGGGGTTTTTTAAATTAAAGAAAAAAAGAAACTGACTGCTGGTAGGTGAAAAATTGCCAAACGTCTTTCCATCAAAACCTGCTGGCAGCCCTTCACCATGCTTGAAAGACTGTGTGCACACACTGGGAACTAACACATCGCTCGGCGGCAGGTGACGCACATATGCGACATGCGGCTTCGCGAATGTGCGTGGACGCAAACGCCCACGAGTGTAGCCAAAAGACGACATATGGTCATTCCCGCCACAGGGAAGGGTAAAAAAGCCAGAAAAGCTTTGGCACAGCCTTCATAATATCAGCTTGAGAGTGTATGCTTGCTACTGCTCAGTGTGCCATTTCCGAAATCATCGGCCCTTCCAATCCACGAGGAGGCCACTTCGCCTTTGCACTTCAGTGAACTCATAACTGCGAACCAGACAGAGAGATGAACGAAGGAAAGACTGAAGGAGATGTGCACCAGCTGGAAGGGGTTTGAGCAGGAAAAACATATATAACAAAGAGAAATAACAAACTTTGAACTAAAAGCAGAGGAGGGAGGGGAAGGAGAAGACACCCAGGTGTGTGCTTGATGCAGCAGGGGAAAGTGATAGAGTATACATCAGACGAGAAATGTAAGTGTGTGTGTGTGTGGGGGGGGCGGCGGCAGGTGTAAGTCTGTGTAATATGCCTAAGCTTCTGGATTTGTCTCCTCAGAGCGATTCCGATGGAACAAGGAGCTTAAGGCTATCGCACTACAGGGATTTGATACACAAATGCACTGTGCACACTCAGAGTTATGCATACTTCCTGCATAAACATGTCAACGTTCACAGAAAAGTGCCTGCGCGTGGAAGAGTATGATACAAAAATGCAGACCGAAAGAAATGCGAACTGTATGAAAAAAAAAACCCGCTAATGTTTTCATTAGCCAAGCAGCATTATTTGATAACATTACCATGGATCTTTATGATTAGCCATTCTATTTAATAAGAATGTTAAAAATGGCAAAAAAGAATAAATTTAAGGTGGAAAGTGAAGCTTGTATGTCAGTTCTTATTTCAGACAGGGGTGAAATTATTTGGAGTTTGAAAACACTATTGGCAAGCTTTTTTCCTCTACTAGCCATGTACCTAAAGCCTGTTGTGTTGTTTTTTTATTGAAGTTAAGTATTTTCATGATTTCTGGGAAAAAGTGAACTATTTAACTCTTGCATATTAAATTTATATGTTTTTAATCAACATTTCAATACTTCATATTACACTGTTTCCTTTTAGTTTGGTTCTTATTGGAGTCTGCTAAGGCTTGAAAAATGCAAGATTATGACCCTTCACCCAAAATAAACAAGATCTAACCTGCATATGTTTCCGTCTTGTTACTTTTTTCAAAAATGACACTCATTATATAGAATCATTACACCGAGTGAAATAATTTATTATTTATGACTCATAGATAATAAAAAACTCTAAATTTTGTATTTCAGAAAATTAGAATATAGCATAGACCAAATAAAAAAACAAAGTTCATTTTTATGCAGCAACTGCACCTTCTGCATACATTAAGTCAATTTGTCATATTCTTGTCCTGAACCTTTACTGGCTGTCTGCAAGTTTATGCCCAAATGCATTTAAGTTCACCTGGAAAAAATTTAATTCACATTTTGAGAAAGTGTGAGCATGGATAGCTGTCTTATGTATGAAAGATTCATAAAATCCATTTTGAATCACAAATTTAGTAACCAACTTCAAAGAGTAATGTTCGGTCCCACCAAACTAGTTTAAGCAGTAGCTTAAAGCTCAAAGGCTAATTGGTAAGAGGCTTTGAACATGGGATTTATCTTAAATACACTTGTGAAAAGGTCATTTGCACAACATATTAAACACCCAACCATTTTCCATTTTCATTTCCCTCATGGCCGACATGGACCCAACATCTGTCCTGAATGGCCACAGGCAAGTGGTTTGGAACAAGTGGTCTCACTGTAGCTCCCAAGGTATTCCCAGCCCAGAAAGAAGATGTATCCTTAGGGTTCTAGGTATATCTTGGGTTCTTCTCTCAGTGGGAAATGCCCGTAGAACATTATAAGCAAGACGTTTGTTATCAGATGCCTGAACTACCTCAATGAACTACCTCAACTTACTGGCTGAAATGAGGACGATCATGTTCTTTCAGTCATCCTATCTTATAACTATAGGTAAGAGTCTGAACCTAGACGGACCAGTAAACAGAGAGCTTTGCTTTCAGCCTAAGTATGTTCTCCACTGTCTAGTGAAGTGTCAACATTACAACAGATTTGGTCCCAAACTATATATCCATCATCCACTTCAACTTGACTACAATCCGCTGCAGTTCACTCTGACGTCATGGACTGCAAATGCAAGCAGAACTATACTGTCCACAAAAAGCAAAAATGAAACCCAAACCCAACCAAACAAGACACTCTGCGCTACACTACCATGTCTTCAGATCCTGTCAATAAACACCACAAATAGGTTTGGTGAAAAGAAGCACACTCATGTTGGTTCTACAAGAACTGGAGGACATTAAAAGCGACCAAGGTAAACCCTACTTCCACTTCACCCACAAAATACCTGCAGGGCAAAGTCATAAGCTTTCTCCATCACAAGGCCCCTGCAGACCTTGTAGTCCAAACCCAGAAGCCTGTTGTCATGTGATGATAATGCTAACTACTGCCCTCTCATAGCCTATACTAATACGCATATAAATGGACTTCCCCTGTAGTGTGGCGCTCATTCAGGCACAGCTGAAAACAAACGTTTAAATTGCCTGAGGGGCTCCACAGATGAGATTTGACAAAGCGACCTGCTGGTATAAGAGCTTATTCATAATAGGCAACTAACACCTCATTAGATTAGGATGAATAATTGATGTGTGTTCACGGAAGGACAGAGAGATCAAGAGACAGTCATGGACCAACTGCTGACTGCCTGAAGGAGACTGAGAAATGAACAAATAAATAAGACAAAAGTTAGCAAAAGTTGGACTGCAAACGGAAACTGCATCTTCCTCTTTCTATTAAAAGCTTTTTTTGTTGTTGTTTTAGGTATGCTGTAGGAACAGCCGTGAGTATATGCAGAAATCAACAACAACCACGGCAAACACACAGGAAGCACAACGCTGTGTTGAGCACCATATTCTGCTGTATATTCTTCCTCATGAATTTAAAATAGGGTCAACCCCTTTTAGAGGAACAGGTGCACATGGTTAGCTTTTTCTTCCCCTCCAGATTTTTCATTTTTATGCCGCAAGAAGCTCATCACTACAAATTTTAATCCTGAATCGTTACCTGCCACCCAACCCTAAACAAATCATTTGTTTAAGTGCAGTATATGTAATTATCTCGTAGTTAATTGAAACTGGACTAATCCTCCAGAGGCAAATGAGTACAACTTTGTGTACAGTTATGAAATAGATGATAAGCTTTTTTTTAAACAAAGAAATAGTTTAACAAAAAAACAACTCACCTATCCACCTTAGTCTCTGCTGCCATAGAAACACAGCCAAATGGGAGAAACATAACTAATCAATTTAACCTAAGGGCTACATAAATACATTGGGAAGTCAATTCACAGGGAAAGCTCTTTTTCATTTTACTTAAACCTTGGAAAATAATCTGTCGTTAATAAGAAATAATAAATGGAAAAACTAAGAAAAAAAAAGTTTGTTTTTTTCTTCTCCATTGTTACTTTCCAACACAAACACACAAAAATCTTAAATGAAAAATGTATTGCCAAAATGTTTACTAATTGATTGCATAGAATACAGAAATTTATTTTAAAATATTAATTCCTTTTTATATTTATTTTATTTATTTCAAACGTGACAGTAGTATAAAATCATGCACAACAAGAAGGAATGCAAAAGACACACTTTTTTGTACCACAGTAATCTTAACATACTCGTAAAGGAGTAGGAAGAAGAAACTTATGAACTCCGACCCCACAAACTTATGCAATATTTTCAGATAGACCCTCATCCATAAATCAAATCAAAAAGAAAAATAAACAGGTTAATTAATTTTCAATTTTATCCGGGCTTACTTATGTCTAAGTAGGTACATCCATACCCAAACACTCATATGCGTTAGCCTCAATTTACATAAACACATTAGTCCTATCTCTCATCCCTATTGCTATAGCTTGTGAAAATGACCACCTTTTATTTCCTTTTAAATTGTATTAAATTTTGACTTTGTTCTAACTCCTCATTTAACTTGTTCCATAACTTTACCCCATGAATTGAAATACAAAAGCTCTTTCTTGTTGTTTGTAAACTGCGAATCCTTAAATTTGAGTTACCCCTTAAGTTATATCCAACCTTCTCTTTCAAAAAACATGCTCTATATGTGGTCAGGTAGCAGTTTATTAGATGCCTTAAACATAATTTGAGCCATTTTAACCTCTTCAAATTTAAGAATTTCTTTAAATATTCAAGTGGAAATACCTTATGGCGAAAGAAAGGATGCCAAAAAGACCAAGACAAGAGTATAGCAGGTTCTTCTGGATACTTAAAGCGGAGCAAAATCTCTGTGAAAGCATAGCCCCGCCCCAGACAATTTAGAAAAATTCCACGAAAGTGGGCTGAGCAAAGAGATAGAGGCACGGCCAGGTGTGTGAATGAGTGGAGGTGGTTAAGATGGGCAGTGGTCAGGACAAGAGAAAGCACCATTGCGACTTTGCCCTTTAGTGACCTTTCACACACCTCAACATTTTTTCAAAAAAATGCTACTAGTGACAAATATAGCGGATTATTTAATCATTTTTTGTGCTTTCGGAGGCTTCCGTAAAAACATGTAAAGCACCAGTCATTCTAAAGTAACCATCCTTTCTAAATTATCATCCAAATTCTTTAAACGCAAAGTAATTGTATTGTTTGACCACGAAATAATAAAATGTTCTGTAAGAAAGAATATTGTGGCTTTTAGCAAATAGTAATAAAATTATTTAACGATGTTGTGTTTCAGAACATCAAATGCCTTTAACTTAAATTTAAGTTTAAGTTAAAGGCAACAAAAGTAAACAAAGTGCAACTTTTAAATGAAGGTCTTTATTAAGAGAAAACAAATCCAATATTATAACAGCATTTAAATTGGTTTGATTATCTGAAACACTGAAGAGTGACAAACATGCAAAAAACAGGAAGTCAAGGAGGAGGCAAAGATTGTACACACCACTGCATATAAACATCTGATTTCAGATATATATATATATTCAACATTCTTCTGAGAACATTGTGAACATCTGAATACAACATATACCAGTTTCCTTTTTTAATTACAAGCAAAACAAACTAAATATGGAGGCATAAAAGCTGTAACCTTCATGTGAACACAAACATTCACAAAAACTGGAATGCTCAAGCAGCTATAAAGGGTTTTCACCTAAAATAAATTAAACATGTGCTACCAAGCTTGGAAGGATGCCTCTGTAATGAAAAACACAAAGGCAGTAAACACGAGGGGAAGAATAATACAAGGGGGAGAGGAAGTGAAGATGTAAGGCTGTGTCTAAGTCTGCATAAATTCCTATTTCTCTTTTGAATAATAACGGTTTCATTTTGGAGTGAAAAATGGGGAAGGCTGGAATAAGTGCTGAAACTTTTTGAATCCGTGGCTCCGTGCTCGCATGTGGGAATAAATTACTTTGTCAAGGGTCGAACCTGTGGAAACACAGCTATGTTTGTTAAAGCAGATAGCGTTGGAAAGGCCTCCAAGACCCAGTCATAGCCTTCATTTGTCAGGTTCTGCCGCCATTTGTGTCATGTAATTGGGTCGGCACCACCTGTCACCATCAACCCACCATTTAGATGTAAATACAAGGGCAGGCAATGTGAGAAAAGCACAGCACTTTGATGGGTCAGACTCCAATGGCTTTTTCTTTTCACAACTGAAACTCATTTTAGGTCTGAACAGTTGGAAACTGCTTTTGTAGGGAATATGAAGTACATAATGAAGTTTTGGATTAGTCAATCTTTATTCGAATGTTATAATTATGTCTTTTAGTTTGAATTTAAATTTTAAATGGCTGTCTTTGCTTTGCCATTTTTTAATCTCGATTTTCAGCTAATTATTTCATCCTGACCTGTCAAGAATGCCCCAACAATGTATTCTGGAAATAAGTTGAAGCAGAAGGAGCAAAAGGAAACTTTGAAAAACTGCAAACAAAGACTGGAAGTCGACAAGGGAAGTGTTCAGCAGTGGCTCACTTCTAAATCAAGTTCCATATTTATCATCCTTCACTTATCTCCCATTTCCTTTAGTTGTGTACAGAAATGGTTTGGAGATATATAATCAGATTTTTCTTCACAAAAGCTGCACGGAAGTTATTATATTCTGGTGTTTATGATCTCTAGGTAGTTGGGTTTTTTTTTTTATCACCGTCTTCTATAATGTTGCACTCTGAAGAATGAGGGAAAAAAAACTGTTCAAGCTGACTGTGGTGTCACAAAAGGCAGAGATTTAATACTACTGTGTGCCTTTCCAAGACTGGCTCTAAACATAAGGTACACAAGGGATAGACTGATACACTTAATGCAGCATAATCAAACAGAACCCCGCCTTTATTTTGAGCAGGGGATTTGCACCTCATATTTTTCTTACTGTCCCCAATGCCATTTAAACAATCTTGCCAAAAATATGAAAATGTTATATGTCCAGTTTTTAGTCCATCTCATATGATGCTGACTCCAATTTTGGAAAAATAGCACTGAAGGCTTTTTCCGCAAGCTTTTGGCGAGGGTTTATAAGCATTTTACAAAATTCTTCTGGAATTGCACATCTGAGGTTAGACAGCTGAGGTGCGACTCTTTGGCTCAGATTATTTTCTACAGAAGCTCTGGGATTCCAGCTTATGTTGTCACATAAGTTAGTCCTCATTGTGTATCCTGTGATTCAGAGTTTTTACCATCTCTGTTGTTTGTTTCATCCATGGTTTATACCCAACAATCAGTTTTTTATGTTGAAACCATCAAATTGTTAGGAAGACTTAATGATCCCAAGACAATGTTCTGGGCTGCAGTTGAGTGAGATTGATTGGGTTTACTTCCCATACAATACTAACTGTGTATGGTAACCAGCTAAACATTAACCTTCAAACAACCTGGTTTGTCACAGACATTTCTAAACTCAGTAGTAGGTACTGAATTAAGTCTTTTGCTGCCATATTAAAATTAACAGCTCTGCCATACTTAAGTTATATTTTCTAGTCTTCTTCTGACTGTAGCTAAGTGGAATTTAATTCTGTTAAGGTATATTTATACCTCCGTAAAACACAATGTATTAGAACGCTG
Organism: Xiphophorus couchianus; assembly: GCF_001444195.1. Taxonomy (NCBI): domain Eukaryota; kingdom Metazoa; phylum Chordata; class Actinopteri; order Cyprinodontiformes; family Poeciliidae; genus Xiphophorus; species Xiphophorus couchianus. The sequence continues at coordinate 11,391,920 of NC_040244.1, read as the reverse complement.
GTGCAAAGTTCATAGATCTGATCAACTTTTTTTAAAAGTGCTTCTGTTCTACTAAACGGGTAAGAATTTTTAGGGCCAATTACTAAAATTGGCCCTAAAGAGAAAATATGGATATAGCAAGACAAAGAGGAACTTACTGATGAACAAGCTAATGCTTTAATCCCTTCAATTAAGAGTGTGGAGGTGCCAGAGGGTGGTAGGCCAACAAGTGAAAAAGCAAAGTGTGTTTCGGGGGGTAAAGTAGGAAGAACAGTGAAATGAGTCAGAGAGACTAGGGCTGGTTTCAGAGAAATAAACAGACACTGAGAAAGATTGAGATCATTGATTACTTTTTCCCTCATCCCAGCATCCCGACATGGATCGTTGTCTAAGCAACAATGCAATTGCAAAGCCAACAGAGTTGTAATTCTGCCCCCTTCAGTCCCTGCTAATCAGCCTCTGCCAGCTCCCCATCCATCAGCCCGTTGGCCCTTGTGTGTCTGCAGGGGTGTGTGCGTGTGTGTACTTATAATAGACTTTTTCGCAAATACAAAATAAGAGGACACATGGACGATAAAAGCAGACGTCCAGGCCCGTGTTTGCAGTAATCCAAGTTTGATTTATTAGTCTTGTGGCAAAACATAGCAGAAAATGCCCAAAGTACCTCCAGTAATCTGCTCTTCCAGGTGGAAATTCCTTGGGTGCTGCACACCTGATTTGATAGAGTAGTAAAGCTGCAGAAAAATTCACCTTAAATTATAGAGAATTTCACAAATGACGAGAGTTTACCACTTGCCAATTTGTATATGTACTTACTGTTCTATGAAAACAGCAGCAGGGTGATTACTGGGCAAGTAATTGGTCTGGTATGAAACTATGAATCAAAGTGTACGAATGTTTGCTTCTAAAGCAGCTAAGGGGATTGTAATAAACTTAAGTTGCCCAGTATGCAGTGCTTATGACAATTTGCCAAAAGGCAATAAAGCTGAACACAATCATGGAGATCCTGAACATTTTCACGTCAAAGTTCCAGATGTATCCAGGCTCATAATTTCTAAAACTCTGTTATACTGCCCCATTTTAATGTAAATACAAAAGTTATTTTCCACAGTAATCATAAGGAGCAATGATAAGTACTTAAAGAAAGGAGTAAAAGACATAAAGGAACTTCAAGTCAGAAGAGCTTGGCATGAAGGAAGAAAAAACAGAGAATAGACGGGAAGAATCAAAGAACAGAAGGACGACAAGAACAACCAAGAACAAAAATGGAGGAACAACCTTAGGATTAAAGGAAAGAAGAAAGAAGAATCTGAGGATGGCTTGGAAAGGTGGAACAACCTAAGGGCGGAGTGTAACGCGGGAATAACTCAAGGAAGGACGAATGAAAGAAGGCAACAACCCAAAAACAAATAAAAGGGATGGAAACCCCAAGGATGGATAGGAGGGAAGGCACAACCAAATGATGAAAGGATGTGATAAAACAATGGAGGGATGGACTGAAGAAAAGAACAAATGCAGAAATGACTAATCAAATGCATTACTTTCGCACATTGACAAAAATCAGACGGTCCAAACTTTGGTATGTACTACGATTTTCTTCTTATGCAAGCTTTATTTGCAAAGAATTAAGTTTCTAGCCAACTAGTCCTATGGAGATGCTGTGGTCAAGCAACAATCTGGAGTTCAACATTTATATCTATACTATGCAACCACTTATTTTTACACATGCAGAAACTATGTAAATTAATATGAATTATAAATTAATTAAAAAAAAAAACTGAGACAATGGGAAGTGTTGACATCCTGGAAACAAATGAGCTGTAAGGCTAATTGGAAAAATAAAACTTAGATTATATATTTCATACAGCTTTATAAAAGACATTTTTAGACTTCCAATAATTGATTTCTATATCTTCGTCCACTCATGTGGCATGTGAGCTGTGAGCATATTGTTGTTTTGTTGGAAAGGAAAATATTTGTCCTGGCAAGAAGCCTGGACAACGGAAACAGTAACCATGGACTTCTTGCATTAAACCTCTAAGAACGAGTAGTCTGGACAGCACCAGAATTATTAGCACCTTTACCCTTTCCGTATGCATTTCCATTTGATAAAACAAATGATACTTGGTGAGAAAACTTCCCTTCTGTTGCCCATCATTGACTTTTTTTGTTTTTGCTGCAGACAAGGTTTGTTTCTCCATAAACAGCTTGCAGTCGTCTTGTTTTTGTATTGTGTCAATGAAAAGCCAGCGACTACCCATATATTTATTAACCACTCTGTTGGTAATTGTCGGGTACGTCGTAGCTGTTGCAGAGAAACGGAGTGACCTGTGATCGTTTCACAGCACAGGCAAACTGCAAGCTTCTCCATAGCACCTGCTGTTGCACAAAATAGTGCATAATTGTGAAGTGGAAGGAAAATGATAAATGGGTTTCACACATTTTACAAATAAAAGTCTGAGAAGTGTTGCACAATGCACTCAGCCCCCCAACACCCTCCCTCCAAGTCAACACTTTGCAGAACCATCTTTCACTGCAATTACCATCACAAGCCTTTTAGTGTACAAGCTTTTGACATCTAGAGACCTACTCTCAACCTAATTTATGTCTGAAGTTTTATTCCAACGCATGAACATGTTTTATCCAACATTTTACTATACATTAGGTTCTATATTAAGGCTTGTTGTCCTGCTGGGGAAGATGAACCTGTGACTAAGCTGTTTACAGTCTCTTGCAAACTGTTTTTTTTTTCTGTCCTACTCTATTAATATTTGTTGCAACATTCTCAAGTCTTCTCTGAGGCAGAAAAAATTAGTTCTAAAAGCCTCCAACACCGTTCTCGTCTTCTGGATTCATGCAGTTTTCAGTTGAAGCTCTATTGAACTCTTAAAGCACCTCAGGTTTTAGATTTAAACAATTATTTACTCTAAAGGTGGCAAGCGCTGCTCAGAGTGGTGCTAGTCTGCACTGGATCTTAACATTTATTGTATCCATGACCCCAGAGTATCACTGTAGATACAATAGAGAGGACAAAAATTTAAAAAAAAGAGGAAAAATAATTGAAACATAAAGGACAGTAAGTGGAACACAGGGGGAAGATGCCTCAAAGTGCTTTTAAGGTGCACAAATGCATTCGCCGTGGAAAGTACACACATTAAAACCACACTTACATGCCATTCCCACCATCTTTGGTTACACACATACATAGAGATTCACAGACAAACATGCACACGTGAAACACACAAATGTCGCCACCTGACAGAGGCTGTGCAAGCCCAGATGCACATGTGTACCAACTGGAGCAGTGATATAGCTGAAATTACTTTTGGGGCTTTGCAGGTACAGACGTCTTTTTTTTCTTCTTCTTCTTCTTCTTTTTTTCCCTCTCAGGCTTATCTGCTGGTTGGCTTGAAGAGGCCAAATAGGGACAGAGAATGGAGGGCGAGCACACATATACATAGACTAGCGCGCACTAATACTCAATTTCTCTCTCTCTTCTTCACTTTGTCTGTTCCTCTGTCTGCCCGGCACCTTCTCTTGCTCCGTCATAAGGGAATATGAAGAGTTCTCACCTCTGTCAAGAAAACCACTGGAGCTGAAATGGACTCTGTACATGTAACTGAGGCACAGTTCAAAATACAGCACAGGCTCCAAAGCACTTTTCCCTCTGGCCAGCCATACAGCTGGAGCATTTAGCCTCTGGTAAACGCTGGGCTACTCTCAAACGTCAACTCATCAGGAAGTCTGAGATGTGAAAAAGAGATTCCCATTTTCTTCCACTGCATGCTGAAATTTGCTTGGCAACCATACTGACATGCCAGCTATAGTAGCTGCTTTCTGTTCCTTTAAAGTCCAACAAATCACTGCGACCGGCTCGAAAGTGCTAAAGTAGTTTTGCAGGTCAAAAACAGCATAGCAAGCTGCAGAGTTTAATGGGAAAGAGCACCTTTTTTTTTTCTATTGGATGTTTTATTGGGGAGGCTACAGGGAAGATTGCTAAAAATGGCTTTTTTGACTGGATGGGGTGAAATTCACTGCGCTGTTCGGGAAATAATTACCTTGATGACCTCTGGCAAAACTAATGCCATCCACAGAGGGCTGTTAACGTCTAATAGATACGGCCGGGTCCCACCGTGAAAGACAGGCAGTGTAAGGCAGAAACTCCATTACAGAATCTGGACATTTTTTTTTTCATTTCAGACAACATCAACAAAATATCATTTAACACTGTTGGGAATAATAAATATTAATATTTGACTGATAAATTGAATATGTTTTGCATTTTTATTTAAGAAAACTGGGATTTTACTTTTAAAATTTTCAGCTTTTTACCCTGGAATTGAAACAAAAGACAGAGATTATTTTAAAGTTTAATGATTTAATTTCTTTTCTCCACACAACAGCTGTAAACACCTAAAAATGTAGCTAATTTTTTAAAATAATAGTGTCATTTAAAAACCTGCATTGAAGTGCTTTACTGGTGTATCAGATTTACATGTGCTCTTATTTATGTATTTGGTGAACACAAAGCTAGCACCCTTATTTTCCTCATGAAGCAAAAAACAATGTAATCAAGGTCAAGAAAGCGTTCTGATATGTCAAATTAGTTCAGTACATGTTTAGAAACTAAGTGTAATAACTTCACAATTTGATAAAGGTTTTATTTCCATAGATATGCAACTCTAGATAAAGTTTTATATCGTTTCATTCTTCTAGTTCATAATAAAACTCGTTTTTAAATACACCAACAGCAATGAATGTAACAGCAGCTTAACTTAAAGTCACACTTGCAACCTTTTGGCTGAAACATTCAGAAGCATAGCAAATAGGGTAAAAATAAACAATATTAAAAAGAAAAAAATAAACATCTAAAAGCAGAGAGTGTTTTGGGCCCTTCACAAAACAAAGGCAGCTTCACCTTGAGATGAAAACCATGGCTGCTGTAATTAGTAACAAATGGATGGGCTGATGTGTGCCGTCGAAGTTTGTGTGTGTCTGTGAGTGTGGTGATAAATAAATCTTAAGTTGTGAGGAAAGTGTAATCAAGGACAAGAAACTGAGAGCAAATTCAACCCAGGAGACATTCACTGTCAGTTGAGTGAGTTAAAGCTTGTGTGTGTGCTTTACTGTTAGAATTTTGCTCCGTTGTCAAGGTATTTGTGGATAACAGGACATGAAAAATATCTTTTTCCAGTCAATTGATACAAACCAATATCATTAGTATTATTTTTAGATTAGTGACAGACACAGTTGAATCACATTTATGTGTCCAGTAAAAATAGTTGATTTTTACAGGATACAAGTTCACCAAAATCAGTTCTTTTTCTTTTTTTCTTCCACATTTAAAAGTTTACATACTTTTACGGAAACAGCCGGATAACGTATGGCTAAGTCACACCATTTGAGTTCATTAAAAGGCAAATATTAAAATGTATCTGATGCAACAACTCAAACACAAACTCTCCACTTGAGACATCATGAAAAAAAAAAAACCTCAAGAAATCAGCAAATATATCAGAGTGAAAATCGTGAACCTCCTCCATCCAGTTTGGGTCACCATCGAGTACAATTTTTCAGATGCTCAACAGTGCCATATTCATCTGTTCAAATAATTAAACCAAGTATAAACATAAGTGAAATGAGACGGCAAAATTGAACCACAAATAGTTCATGTGTTGGTAAGAAATGCGCCTAGCAACTGCAGAACAAAAACTAAAGCTAAAGTGAAGATGCTAGCTGAATCTGGTGTGGGAGGGTGGAATGAGTCTTCCTCTCACATTGTGTGAAAAGTAACTCGGAGATGAAAAACCCTCATTACAAACACAAGATATAATACAATATTACAGTTTTCAGGTACACCTAGGGACCAATACTGTAATGTGAAGGTAAAGTTCAAGCGTTTGGCTACAACGACCAGTTGCATTGTCATATTTGGAGGAAATATGGTGAAGCTTGCAAGCCTATGACAGACTGCAAAGTATGGAGGTGACAGCATTATATCGTGTGTGTGCCATCAAAGCCGATGGCAGCATGAGCAGAGAACGTTATGTCGAAAAATTAAAGCAACATCTCAAGACGAGTTAAAACTTTGACGCAAAAGTGCCAAAGAGGCTTTAGGACAACACAGTCGACGTTTTAAAATGGTCGTCATAAATCTTTCATTTGAGTTTTATGGATCAAAAAGAAACGTGAGCATAGCTACACCGTGGCCAACATAACTGGCTCAGTGATGCCATTTCCCTCAGAAGGAGTTGTTGCCAGAAAACTATCGAAGGATCGCAAAAATGTTTACCCAATTCAATAAACTGAAAAGGCAATTCCATCTAATGCTAAGGAACTGGACGACAACTTCTAAAGTGAAAAAAAAAAACAGAAACAAAAACGAAGTAAAAGAATCTTATTCTGGCATTTAGGAAGTGTAAAGATGGCTGACTGCAAGGTGAAAAAAATATTTCATAGTGTATTTAAATGTCCGGTTTCAAATGTATGGTAGATAATGGTGTATTCCCTGTTTGCTACCCCTGAATAAAACAAGATAAACCAGCAGCAAGACTTTGATAATGACGAGGATCGCCTCCCTTGCAGAGGAGCACGGGTGCCCTGACAGCACACACTAAAAGAGGCAAAGCTAAGCAAAAAGGCTGAAGATTACTGAAGAGCCAGAGAACTAATTAAATGAATTGGGAGATAAACATTTAATTATTTTCCCTCTCTCCCGCTCATTTCCTTCCCATTTCAAAGCCCTGCCTTCTAAGCTTCTGCAAAGCTGGCGGAGTCACAGAGAGGTGACTCCTGAACCAGTGAGTTCACCCCCTCTTAATTCCTTCACCTAAAGATTTCCAACCACGGTCACTAATGCGAGGATTTTACTTGATGCTTCTGTTCTTCTCTCCTCTTATGCACTCCCACATCTCTTTATAGTCGTCCTGCAGCGAGCCTGAAAGTAGATCTGGTGGTTTAAATCCCAACTGGATTCCACCAGGAGGGCAGGAAGTAGAAAAAAAGGGGGGAGGAGGGAGAGACAAAGAGGCAGGGGCTTGATTTAGAAGATGTTTTTGGTGTGTTTGGCTGCCACCTCTTGTTTTACAGTGGACAAATCCACACACTTTGGTTTAGGATCAGTCTCATCCGCTGTGTTTGCCACACAGAGGGTCAACGGTGGAGTGGCATCGTGATTAACTGGACTATTCAGCTGATTTTTTAAACTTACTTTTATGAACTGCTCTGGTAATAAAATGAAGACACTGCTTCTCTAAGCCCTATTGTCTAATGTAAGCTGTGACATTATGCATGTTTTACAGCAGCTCCTCCCACAGCTCTTCCCTTGAACACACACTCCACACTTGACCTTTGCGTTATTTGCTCATTAACCTTTCATAATCTTTTTTTTATTATTATTGTGTACAGATGCACACGATTCATTTTATTTTGCACAAAGTCCATGAACGGTTATTAACGATGAATAAACATGTTTGGAACATGCTCACTGAGCTGTGGCTGCTACTAGTTCTGCATGACTGCAAACCCATAGCTGCGGGTGTAAGCATACATGCTGAATATGCTGTAGAAGTCACGGTGAATATGTTTCAGGATGTGGGCACGGTCAAGCAAAAGGTATTACTGGATTAAGCTCGGGATGATTGAACACTTGAAGAGAAGCCATGGAAAAGAAATGAGTCATTAGCGCAACAACATTACGTCTGAGCAACACTTGAGTTTAACAAGCTAAGATTTCTGTCAGAAGCTGTCTCTTTTCATAACCACAAAGTCCTACTTAAGTTGCATGTTGGGATTTCACTTTTCATCTACTTTGTTTGACCTTTGGAAACTTACTCTCACTGGCCACTTTATTAGGCACGCCCGTTTTGTTGCTGCTTTGCAAATAGCGACTCGACCAATTGTAATGAAGGCAACGTCCTGAAGTTTAAATGAGGGAGAGCGGGGTTTGAAGTTACTTTGAACATGGCATGGTTGTTGACGCCAGACAGGCTGGTCTGAATATTTCATAACCTGCTAGGGATTTTCAGACACAATCATCACTCAGATTTACAAATGACGGTCTGAAAAAGAACCACAAAAACACAGGAGACTGTGGCTAGAATTCACACAAAATGACAAACAGGCACATACAAACAGAAACACTTTTGTTAATTTGATACGACTCGATTTCTGCTGCAAAATTAAGATGGTAAGATCAGAATTTAATGTAAAAAAAAAATTAAATTAATTTATATTCACTTGAAATCAACTGCTGGGTATCACAAAAATATTTAATGTTGATGTTAGAGCTGAAAATTGCAATGATTGTATCAATTATGAGCAATTCACATTTTCCAGTTTATTTCCTTTTTGTATAATTAAGTTCTTGCCACTCTCTGAGTTTAACATCTCAACTGCTGAAGAAAGACTTGAAGAGCACTTAGTTCATTCAACTGGCCAAATATATTACTGATGCAAAGACTGAGTGGCTGACATTAAAAATATAACATTATAGTAAATATTGCCTCCAAACATTTCTGAAACAGATAATTGCAATTAGATTTTGGCTCTCTAATCTATGGTTTCAGCTGATGGTCTGTGTCATGATGTAGAGGACATTTTTTGGCACACATTTCCCCCCTGTTTACATGTTTGACAACAAACAATGGTCTCATGTGAAACTATCGACAGTTATCAATTAACATAGAAAATCTAAAGATTTTTACAGAGTAATTTCAGATTGCTAAATTTAGCTAAAGCAAAGTCACAGCCTGAATAGCTGGTGCCTTTCACAGCTCTGATTATTTTGTTTCTAAAAACCAGAAGTGTTAAGGAATCGTTCTACTTCAGGTGATGAAATTATGCTAATTTAGTTCCCATAATAGTTCACACTTCTTGACCAATAATTTGAATGCAAGTCCCATGGTTGAACTGTTATTTTTCTTCACTGCGATAGCTAGGTAACTGAATTTTACAATATGTCTCCTACCTAAGTTGTCGGTTTCCATTTGTTGCACTTTCCTATGCTTTGAGCTAGAATTTATGAACACTTCAGTCCAGATTTTCACATCATTTGCCATCTTATTGCAACTACAAATAGTCCAATTGAACTCATAAAAGGGGGCAAGGAGTACTTGTCACCCAAGACGGGAGGTCACTGAAGCACAAGCAATTGCCAACACAAGGCGATGAGATAAGGCAACTCTAGGAATGTGCTTTCTGTTGTAGAATTTTGCAATGCAAAGGCAATATATATTCATTTTTAACATTCAGTACCAATGTAGAGGCTAAATCTCTGATCTTGTAGCATATCAACTGAGTGGAAGTTGATGGGATCAACGAGAGCATCCAGGCTTTGAATTGATTCATTCGTCCCTGCAACTTAAAGTCCAAGTCTATTTCCAGCTTTCCCCTAAAGCAGCTCTTGCAAAATAAAGATACTGCTGACTACTGCGGGAGCTCAGCTGAAAAATTAGTCGTGCACAGATCCTTACAAACTTCTCATGGGAGTGGCACAGCACTGCAGCTGTGCAGGAGCAAATGCAAGTAGGACATGGCCAGTTTCAAAGAATATGTTTAAATGGCAAATATTTTTATTTTCTTAGTAAAGAGGAAGCATGGGTCAGGAATCAAGCAACAATCACTAAACTTGAACAAGCACCTAAGACGTCACACTCGGGGGAAGTTTGACTCAGGCTAATAAGCCCCGAGCACCTCTGGAACCCTTCAGCTGATTAGAATGCACGTATATAATCATGAAAATGCTCTCTTTTACATCCACACTGTCAAGAAATAAGTGAAAAATTACACACCAATTTCTATGACTGACTGGTGATAGTAATCAGATTGCCTCGCAATTATTACACTTTAATCACAACATAATCGCCTTGAAATTCCCATGGCTGTTTGTGCGGGGGTTACAGAATCCATCCAAGAGTCTAAACACAAAGAAAAGTGACCACCTCTGATCCTGAAGAGCAGGAGGTTCATAACCTTGGAATTGATGGAGAGAGTTTTATACATATATTTATTTTCCACAGATGTCATTTATTGAGAAGTTTACATACTCCTAATCATTTGGGAATGGCCAGATCAGGATGTCTTCTCTCAGAAAGCCTTTGGTTAATTCATAGGAAAAGCTGCAATAACTTAGTTGGAGAATTATGTTTCACTGAAATGTGTAAGTAGACGAGACAAACTGATCAGGGAGGCTGTCTAGGGAGATTGAAGGGTGTTGCAAGAGCATTGACCAAGTGCTGGTTGTGCAACAACAATATCCTGAATTCTTCATATGTCTGAACAAGGCAGTGGGATGGGAGGAGAGAAGCCTTTTTTTCTCCAAAGAAAACACCCAGACCTAGAAAAATAACCCTCCGAACTGTTAAAGGGAATACGTTTGATGAAATAAAAGTAGGTCACAATTCTTAAGTTTGTTGGGTACAACAATAATGCTGAGTTTTATCAAGCAAACACCATACCCTTGGTGGAAAAGGAAACATTCTTTTTTTGTTTTTTTGGATGCAAATTAGGTTTTAGTGAAATTGTGATTTGTCAAAACTGAACACACACAGTGAGTCAAAGCATATATACAAAAAAAATTTAAATAAAAATCCATTTCTTCACCACAAAATTAAGGCTTTGGAAAAGCCAAGCCAGGATGTATGATTGAATTTCAAAGAACATCTCCAAGCTCTCCTGAAGAGGCCATAGGGCCAAAGATATTCTCACAATTTGATGGCTTGAGGAAGGCAGAGTGAGAAAAAAAAAATCAAATCAAACTGTCCTGCTGAAAGACTGTCAAAGACGACTGAAAACTTAAACTGACTCTTAAGGTACTATGTAGAAGTACTTTAAAACAAAAGGAAATACAGTATAATCACCTATATTACATGCTTAGTAGAATATATTTCAGGAAGTGACAGAAAATGTGTCTAAAGTGACATTTACATTACAAAAAAAAACAGACTTTAATTATAGTAAAATAAATTTAGCCTCAAATAATGAAGAGTGAAACTAAGCTGGTAGCAATAGAATGCAGCTGTTCCTCATGTTTTCTGTGAAAGATTAAGGTGATTATTAGCCAGCAACATTCATGGATTATGGGCCATTAATGGATCATAACAATCTGTTCAGGTTAGCTACAGCTTCATAACGAGCACACGGATGTCTCTCCAAGTGAAAAATATACTTAACAACTTTGGATGATTTCAGAACAAAATAAACATAACCTCCAACATGTTCTCACCGTTAAGCTGCCTCATTACAAAGAAACTATTTAGTGGAAAAGAAAGGTTTCAAAGGCGGATTGAAAGTTATTATTATAGAGAATTTTCTAGCTCAGATTGAGAAAAACGAAAACTCTTCTAATTACATGTGGCGTAATATACGGTGAAGGTCAACCCTGCATGGATGATATGTGCTTTGGAAGAAAAAAAAAAGATTTGATCTGTTTTTGCTGTGCTTGGGTGTTTCCTCTTTCTTATCTTATTTTTGTCCTCCCTCTTCAGTCTCATTTTGCATGCAGCTCGCGTTGCATCTTTGTTACAAAAGCACACTTTAAAGTCTTCCTTTCGTTACTTTTCAATCTTTCTCACGCCGTCATGTTCTTCAATGTTTTGCCAGCGCCGCTGTCCCTTCATCCTCTCGGTTGGCTTCACATCTACAGAGCTGCAGAGTAAACAACCGACTGACTGCTGTCATAGCACCTACCCCCTCCAGTGTTAAAAAAAAAAGAAGAGGAAAAGAAAATAGGCTACAATGTCCTCCACTCCACAAAGACACACTAATGCCCAACACTGCTTTGCACATATCCAGAGATCTGACACCACAAAAAATATCTATGTGCTGACTGTCGCAGCGTGCGGCCTCGGGTGCGGCGGCTCCAGAGACGCAGGCAAACAAAGATGGACACATAGACCACAGAAGAGATGCACAGTGCTGTCATCTTGAGTGCAGCACAGAAACAGTGCAGAGAAGAAGAAAAAATAGTGATACTGGGGAAGACTGAAGGGAAGGAAAAAGTGATCAAAATATATCAAAAGAGAGGGATTTCGACTGACATCCCCTCAAATGGATTCTTTAATCATCTTTAGCTCCGTCAGTCTGTAAATATTTGTCAGCGCCCAGCGATAAACATTTGAGACATAAACAGACAGCATTTTGATCTGTCAACACTGCTTAGATAATTTCATAAACTGATCTGAGGCTGCATTCGTGCAGCTTGATGCTCTCGAGAGTGCAGAGATCAAGCGGGCTTTTGAAATTTTAATCAAAACAGACAAGTGATCCATCTCTTTGTGATTCTATCTTTTCCGCTGCTCTGCCACTCAGCTTTATGAATGCAGTCCTCCGAATTAATTGAAAATTTAGTCTATTGCTCATGCAATTTTAGTTAGGTAGTTCTTTACTTTAGACCAGGTTAGGCAAACACATTGTTAAGCTTCTCAGGGATCGTGGCTCACGGGAAAATCCAACTGTTAACTCCAAGGTAACTGGAAAACATAACAATAGAAACCAAACTTGATGCCAACCAGATTCATTACAATTAATAGCGGGTTTGAACTCAAGAATACTGCAACTGAATCAAATATACCTTCAGGAAAGCATTAGTATTAAGGTATACTTTTAGCAAATATTTATTTTTCCGTTGAATTGTACAAATACATAATACATTAGAAGTGTCCATGCTTAGTGATTATAATGTAAAAGTCAAACGCTTCAAAATGTGATGTGTATACTTTATATTCACTGATGTGTATTTTTAATCCTTCTCAACCAATTTTGGTGCTTCATTCCTTATTGCATCCATTCATCAATCTGACTTTTCACAGACTTTCAACACATTGATTAACACTTATCCAGGATTCGCAAAAGGCCTTTATGATGAGTGGAAACCGAGAGAAATGTACTTTTATCCAAACTAAAGGCTCCCTGCAGATAGTCTGAGCCTATAGAAATGATCTAAAAGATATTTTTTTTCCATTTCAAAGCTCTAGTATTTTAACTTAACTCTAGCATATTATGATATTTAGCTTTTTTTTTCCCTGTTTTTTTTTTTGTTTCATAATTAAATTCAACAAGGTGGGTATCGATTCAGATTCGTACATGATACCAAATGATGAGGAGAATATGTAATTTCATTCAAATAAAAATATCTAGAGACTTAAAGACTTTTAAAAAGGAGTAATGAGAAGTCGAACGGTAAGTTTTAACATTGACCCAAATTATTAACCTTAAGTTAATTAGAGTTTTTCATTCACCAACAGAGGCACGCTTTTAATTATTGAGACTTTGGATCAATTAAACAGCTACACAAAGTCCAAATTAACATTCCAGTCTGTTTTGGACATGCAGAACTTGTAATGATTTTTTTTGCAAATCATTACAAAGCAGATGAATGAGATTACTAAGCGGCTGTGATTATCTTATTGGCTAGTTTTAATATAGTCTTTTATTTTCAATGGAAGTTTCTATGTTACGATTCTAACTTGAATATGTAAATGTAAATACTCTAGACTCACTGTTATTCATTTCAACTGTGCAACAACAAATTTTCTTTCAGACCAGTTTTGATTTGACTGAAAGTCATAATATTTCATGATTGCAACACCTCACAACACATGAAGTTTCACCTAGCTTTAATCGTTGATACACAGTACCCCACTTAAGTCCACAAAACAATACGTCTGAAGTCCATTTTGGAGTTGACAAGGCTATAATTTTACTTTCATACGATCACATCAGAGCTGCCACGCTGCAATACAAAATGCACGGCAAGAGCACAACAGATTGAAAGAGGTAAAGCTGCTGTCAGCACAGAGCGCCGTGGCAAAAAACTGAGCAGCCTGAATCTGCAGCCAGCCTCGGAGACAGCAATAATGAGAGGAAAAGGAACAGTGGGATCAACTCGACAATGACAGCATCACTCTGGGCTGATTTTACTTTTTACTTCATCTCATGTCACAAGTGGTCACAACATGTCATACCGTGTGACAACAACATCTGCACTGTAATTAATGTCAAAAAAGAAACATGAAATAGTGCTTGGAACGGAGTCAAGGCCCCCATGACTGTAAGCCACATTAATTATGAGTCCTGCCGCCTTGAGATTGCTGCGGGGATTCAATCAACTGAGAAAGAAGAGCTTTTCACACACTATAAAGCAGCTGTGTACTGTAAGAATCACTTATACTAATTAGAAGATGCTTTATTCTCTACTGTCGTGCATCTCATTCAGTTAGTTTGCGTTTGTGGATATAATTAAAGCATCACCATATCACTATAGCAGTGAGAGGAGACGTTTAGAGCTCTTTTATAATATTTTACTTCCATCCAGTGGTATTTATTACAAGTGGAAACCATAAAGAGGGCGGGAACGATGGGAGAAAGAATAGAGAATGTAATCCAGCTGAGAACAGGAGGTCAAGACTCGATTCTCAAACACTGAATGCATGGCGGTGAACTTTGCCAACATGAGGTTATTGCTTGAACAAAATTGTGCACCCTTAAAATAAGAATGCAGACCATAAAAAAAAAACCAGAGATGGAGTTGGAGCTTAAAGGCTCCGAAATGTCAACCAGTCTTAAGAATTAAATGAGCAAAACATACTAGATTATCTGCGCTAAGCACCCTGTGCCCTCCAACCTGGGCGACACCCAAAAAAGACATAGAAAGCAGGAAGAGTTGCTATAGAGGACGAAGCATTTCCTAACAGCATCATGCTGTCAAGGGTTTTTTTTTGTTGGCTCCTTCCATACTCTTCATTTTTAGCGCCAAAAACTAAAAATGAGTTCAATTCAATGCTTAACTCAACACATTGAAGCTAAACACGGCATACATCAAATATTTTTCATGCATAGAAAACCTTAATGCATACTAAGGTGATATTGCAGTTTAAGCATCTCCCCATACTGATTACAGTGATGTACTAATGACAAAGTTGTGTTATACTGTATTGTGCATCCCTAATTTAAAACTAGGAATCCTTTTCTTTTCAGTTCACAGCTCTACCCTACTTTGTCTTGCTCCATCGTCTCAGACCCAATAAAAAAATCATAGTTTAAACGTAGGATGAATATATTTGCAGGGCACAGAATATAACAAGGAAAAGTCAAGGTGTTTTTCCCCAGGAGGAGGAAGAAAAAAAATAAAAAGCTATAATAAATGTAATTTCCTACCAGTTTCTCTGGAAATCTGGACGAAGGCCTCTACTCCGCTCTCCCCGTAGTTGCCCTCCGAGGCCAGCGTCGACACGTAGTTCCACTCCATCGCCGTGACGATGTCCATCATGGCCTGAGCCTGGTACGAGTCTGGCGGCACCACACGGGAGAAGAAGTCGTAGCGGCTGTTGTCACTCAGCTCCGGCGCGGTGGAGGCGTAGCTGATCTGGGGGATCTGGAGAACAAAGAGGACTCTGATGACACGAAAACAAAAAGTGGCATAATTTCTTTTTTAAATACTCGTTTCATGAGTGACGGCTTAAAGCAGACAGAAGATCTGAAGGAGCAGGAGAGATATGGGAAAAACGGCGGAACTGACGTCCAAGGCAAAGTCGACAGAATGACAGAAGACACACAAACACACGTGTTGCTTCTGATGGGCGACGAAACAGGCCGAAGGTGTTCATTGGCTGACAGGCAGATAGATTTTTCCCCGACAGAGCGGGACAGTAGAGGTGGGCCTGCACCTGTCAGCGTTGACAAAAACGCACACACCAACGACAGTCGCATCTCATTGGCATTCAATCGGGTTACACTAATCTGCCAATCTCAACACAAACACCAGGGCCGTCGGTTATCAGTCTTCCACACACTCGCATACACACGCGCAGACACAATACATTACAGTTGCTGAACGTAGCAAATCCAGTTGGTTACAGAGTAAAGAGTTTAAGACAGATGGTGGGTGTGTGTGTGTGTGTGTGACTGGAATGTTGCAGAAGATCATCACTCACTGTCTCTATTCCCTTTGGGCTTCATCTCAAATCTCTGCCATCCACCGTCTACACTTGTCCCTTGCCATTTTAAAAGGTTAGGGATCTATTTTGCCAGACTTTTGATGGCTCCGGAGCTTTGCTGTAAGCAGATTTAAATGGCTCTGACTTTCACGATCAATGCATTGGCCCGCGCTTGGTTTGATAAATAACAAATTAAGACTTTAACTCACCATTAATCATTCACTTCAAATCAAAGTGAGGGAAGGATAATATTTTATGTATAAATATATAAATAATGAGCCCAAAATAGTTTACAGGGCACTTGGAATGACAGTTAAAGGACCACTGGATCAGAGGAAATAAATCTTAGTGTGAATAGCCCTAAAAAAAATGATTTTTATTTATTATTATTATTCTGGTAATAAATTGACCACAGCATAGACATTTCATTGCAGCCACAAGCAGAGGAAATTAAAAGTAGGAACCACCGAAGAACAACAAATGGTGGTTTAAAAAGTTTTTTTAATGTGTTTAAGCTGCAAGACCAAAAACGCTCAAACATATGTTTTTCTCAGTACACAAACTATTGAGACCCATAAAAGTGGATCTAAAATTAAATGTTTAGATATGAACAGATATCTCAACATTTTTAGAGGAACAGTGGAACAGATCATCTCTGGTACACCTTTCCAAACATTTTAGGCCATCAATAAAAAGTTTTAATGACTAATTCCACTTGACAAAATTCCTCATAAATATTTATTTATTGTAGTGGCTCTAAATACAAGTTATTTGTTATTTAAATTATAACATGTGAAGTTGCTTTATGCTTAAATCTTTTTTGGTTTCGCCATGTCCTGGACGGCTGAGAATCCATAAGTAGGTAGAAATAATGAAGACCTGGGAAGTATAACTTAAACTTAATGTTTTTGTAGAAAAATATGCCGATTTTTTAATTTTTTTTTTTTTTGTTGGGTGTGTTTGGTTTTAGAGGCTCTATGTTGAAGACTGTAAGAAATAAAATCATAAATTTCCGTTTATCTCTGTCTGCTCTCGGCCCCCACACGTCGGCTAGTTGTAGTGCTTAGTCCCTCCCGTTTCAAACTCTTATCATTAACACAAAAGGTAAAGAGCTAAATATAATTTAGATATGTGCTACATTCGACAAAAAAAAGTTTAAGTGTATCAAAGCCATGCAGCCATTTTTGCTAGTTTTGATTTCCAAGGCATAACAGGGCTGTTCATCATGATTCAGCCAAAGTAATAAAATAATGAACAGTTGTCTGATTTTTTTATTGTTAATGTGTTTCTTCCTATTAAGCAGTGAAAGTAAATGAAAGGTTTACATGTCTTTTGCTTTATGTTTTTACTTACTGGAGGTTTTTTGTTTGTACTGCAGAGCCACCGCTAACAGCTAACAGCTAGCTCCTCACTTCCTCATCGGAGTCTGTTCCATTCGCAGCGCTGCTGTTGCTCCGCCTACACTTTGGACTGAACCATTGTTCTAACAATGGGAGGGGTGGACCTACAAATTCTTTTTTTCTTCTTTCTTTGATGCATGGTGGATTTACTTGGTTCTTTGTTTCTTTCGCCTTTTCATAATAATATTGTTTAAATACATAGGTTTCTTTTATGATTTTTTATTTTATTTGGGGGGGGGGGTTCGCCCATGCTTGAGACAGTAAGATCTTGTGCCACATTGTTTTTATTTGGTTAGTAAATTTCTACCAATGTATATATATATATATATATATATATATATATATATATATATATATATATATATACACAGTACAGACCAAAAGTTTGGACACACCTTTTAATTCAATGAGTTTCCTTTATTTTCATGACTATTGACATTGTAGATTCACACTGAAGGCATCAAAACTATGAATAACACATGTGGAAATATGCACTAAACAAAAAAGTGTGAAACAACTGAAAATACCCCTTATATTCTAGTTTCTTCAAAGTAGCAACCTTTTGCTGTGATTACTGCTTTGCACACACTCTGCATTTTCTTGATGAGCTTCTAGAGGTAGTCACCTGAAATGGTTTTCACTTCATAGTTGTGCCCTGTCAGGTTAATAAGTGGGATTTATTGCCTTATAAATAGTCATGAAAATAAAGAAAACCCATTGAATTAGAAGGTGTGTCCAAACTTTTGGTCTGTACTGTATATATATATATATATATATATATATATGGACACAAAATGTGCATACAGTCACATTTTTAACCACATGGCTATTCAATCAACAGAAAAGTCTAAATCAAAAACACCTTACTCTTCAGAGACTGTAACTGTGTTCCTAAACAACTGCTCACTCCTATCAGTGAACTCAGGAGTTCATGTATAGGACATGTGAGCATTGTTATTAGCTTCTTCTGTCAGGGGAACAAAATTGGAAACTTTCATAAAGTCCAGGATGGGCATGTATAATTCATGGAGGATTGGGATAAACAAATCAAAAGGCATGCAGGCAAACAGAAACAACTGAGGAAACAAATTGTGTGCATTTGGCTCAGCACTGCATGCGCCTTCGTAGGAGTGACTTAATGTCTGTTCGTCTCTGCTATTTTCTTTGTCTCCCCACTCGGTGTACATTTAAATATGTGAATATCCATTTCAAAGAGGCCTGAATGCACTCCTGGAAAAATATATTTTTTGTGTGTCTGTTTACAACAGCTACAAGAAAGAAACCAAGTGACCTGGGCAAACCTGATACTTTGATCTTTTGTTATTTCTCGCCTCAATTTGAAAACAGACCACCACAGACAGAGTCACATTCATCTATACGCAGCACAGTCGTCTTATTGTCATTTCTCCCAAAACATTACTCTGAATAGAGAAGGAAAATCTAGAGCTGTAAAAGAAAGAGAGCAGAGCACAAATGAAGTAACATCCAGTGTTGTTTGCTGCAGGCTTAGACCCAATACTATCCACATTCGCACTAAGAAAATGACATCTTGCCAGACATTCCTATAGCTCTGCATCTAATGGTCAATCAGAAACACACACACGGTGTGTATAAGTACAAAAACTCAGTCGGAGTGAGCATATTTAACATAATGCCTGCACCAACAAGGTTTCTCAAAGCAAGTGCAACTGGAGGTGGGAAATTAATGGCTTGGTTCCCCCACATGGCTGTGGAAGAAGATTATTCCTTCAATCCCCTTAATTCCATTTGCTCTAATGAATATGTGTGAGAGCATGTGAGAGGGGGAGAGAGGAAATCACAAGTGTATCCAAGAAAATGGAGCAGGCTGATGTGTTTTAATTAACACTTTCTCACTCTCTCATGCTTATCAGCGGGGTGATGTATTGTTTTGTGTCTCGATACACAATTGTCTGTAATCGTGTCATTGCGCGGTTCTCAATCAGCGCTCAATGACGTTCCGGATTCGTCTCGGTGGAGCCGGGGGGGATAACGGTGTCAGATGGTCAAGTCTGTCAATTAGATGCACACTGAAGACTGGAACAATTATTGGAGAAGCTGCTGATCTATGTTGCCATTTGAAAATATATCAAAATGGGTTGCGAGATAAAGTCCAAAGAAGGGGACACTGGTGCAAAGGCAAAGCCCTTTGAAGCTATCGGAGATCAATAATGACAAAAGATCATATCACAGAGTTTTATGTGATAATGATAATTTAATGATTCTTCAGTAATCTCCAGCTCATAAATTTCCTATCAAATGTTATTGTGCTTTCTGGTCAGGCTTTGCTGAGCTATGCCAAACTTCTGAAATCACACAGTCCAAAACTCTACGTTTAGTTTCATGAGCGCACAACAGATTCTCCATACTCTAGGTATGTTCTTTGAAAGGAAAATGCTTTTTAGTCCAGACAAAGAATAGAGCAGATTGTGGTTAAGTGTAGAAAACCAGAAATTCCTGCAGCTTTGTCTGTGTTACTGATGATCTCCATATTCAATTTCCATTGATTTTGATCCCTTCCTTTTACCGATACCTTCACACAATGAGATTGTTTTTGGTTCTTTGTAAACTCTCTGTAAAGTAGGGCTGAAGTGGAATCATGCAAATGAATATTTATTAACAAAACCTTGTTAGGAAAGCAGACCTTGATTTCTAATTAATTGACGTTAGGTGAACTGCATTTTTCACCAAAGGGTGCAAAAACAAAGCAATCTCCCGAGATTCTCTGTATTTGAAAAGAGACACAGATTTCAAAATCTGACTTACTCATGTTTTTTTCACTTGTGCATTTAAAAATAGCTAAAAAAAAGAAACAATATAGCTATAGTAATTAAAAATATATTTTCTGAGATGATTCAACAGCATTTCTGTTGATTTGAAAGATTTCCAAAAACATTCTTTAATTATTTGTAATATCCCAATACAGTGATGAATGTTAGATCAATCAAGCCAATTTCATTTTGCTATTTATTTACATGCATGGTGAATCTTTGCGACACCTACTATGCTGAAATTTCACTATTCATAAAGATCCATAACTCTGTGCATTACAGTCATGTAAAAAGACAAACCGCTGATTTCATGTAGTGTGGTTTTTACCGAAAACAACATCCTGTCTTCTAAGTATAAATTAATCACAGTAAAAACATGAAGTAGACTTTTCTCATCCATAAAAATGGAAATCTATTCCCCCTTAAGCAAAGAAGGAGTAGACTATGTCTTCTGTCAATAACGAAATGTATACACACACATACAACCATCTTATTTTGTTATTTTGTCCAGTTAAGAAAAACAAAAAACATATGTATAGGTTGCTTCTAATAACTCACATAACTAATCATGCTTTGTTAAAACATCAATAGAAACACTTTTGGAGCAAAATCAATATCCTTTAATCCAAGAAAACCTGCCAAAATAGACATTTACTTCTATGCTGTTTATTCCTTAATGGTCTTGGCAGTGGTGGGGAAAAGGTTCATCCCCCAGAATAGATCAGTCTGGACTGCACATGCGAACCGAGCTGATAACTAAAAACAGGAGTTGTACCTTCAGAGAAGGAAAAAGAAAAATCTAGGTCTGTGGCTTTTTTGTTCGTATCTCAAAGACATTTATCTCATGAACCCTGCTGAATAGTTAATAACTGGAAACTCCATGAGCATCTCTGCTGCTAGTGCTGCTGCTGCTGCTTTCAGTCCTTATATTCTCATAAAACAGATATTTTGAAGTATGACTGTTCTCGTACGGCGAACAGAGAGGCCCGACAATGACCTAAACTGGCCCTCGTGTGTGTCTGGCGGTAATGGAGCTGTCAAGGGCCAGAGACTGAGCATTAGGTTGATAGATGGCAGTGGAGTGATGCTAATTAACCCTGATGCTTTACACGTACACATTGCCTCTGTATCTCAGACATACAGTCGGGTGGTGGAACACGTGTCGTTTCCGAGCAGTTACCCTGAAACACTCGCTTTGAGTCAGGTGCGCTGATTGCTGAATGTGAACACATGGGATTTCTTTGCTTTAAATGCGTTTTAAATGTGGATTTAAAAACGCATGCAAATGCACATGCTTTGCAGGTTTTACTAAAAACCTGCAATGACCATAAAATGTTGCTGCCATGCTGCGCAAGGAATGATAAATCTGAAAACTTAGCCGCATTTATTGCAGGCGCACACACTGCAAATTGATCTGAGTCGGTTTGAGGAATTGTTTGCTTGCTCAAAATTTGACTCAGCCCTTTAATAGCCAGCGCTAGTTCCCATTTAATGAGATGAGGACTGGCACTGAGGAATGTTATCTAGCTAATTTACCCAACAGAAGATGGCTGTGGCTGAGATTCTACCGTCGGTTCCCCCCACTGTCTGTGCCCAAGTCCATCTGTCTCTATTTTTTTTATTTATTTATTTTTGCTCATAATTTGTCCCCTTGCCTTTGTGCTGCACGAATTATCCCCCCCACCACCACCAAGACCACGAGCTTCTGGTCTTGGTGCGGTGGGCATGAAATGCAAAACACCATAACCCGAAAACAGAGAAGTAAATAAATACTAAAAAAAAAAGTCAAATCTTCCCTGAGACCAGACAGAGAAAAACTGTCTTTCAAGATCCCAGACAATCACCATTTCTTCTTCCCATTAATGTTCTATTGCAATAGTTTTGAGAAAATGTGAAATAAATGGGTTGCAAACCTACTATGCTGCAAAGGCAAACATACTGTATATTACCCAACTACAGTGAATACTTTACAATATCCCATTTAGTTTTTCTTTAACTTTCTGTTAAAAAAGTGCCTTGCACATTGTCTTGCAGGGTTTGTCCACTAAAGTGCTTTTAGTGATATAGATGAGAGTTGGTTTTATACAAAGTTGATGACCAGAATAGGCTGATTTTCATCTCGACGGCGTCTGATTTTAAATCCAGTACACAAATGTCTTATTTTACCAGTATGTGCAGCATTTAGGCATTGCTTTGTGTGTTTATTACAGGAGGCAATAGACTCAAAGTTACAGACTGTTGCTATACCCGAGTGGCTGCTTGTCATCTTGCTCCTTCTCAATTTCATACTTTTGCAGTTTCAGTTGTTTTTCCCCACCCAACTATTTTCAAGCATGAAAAGTAGCAATCTGCCACAGGGAGTCAATTTGTTCCTGCCTTGGGTACATTTTGTCAAATGGGAGAAGGGGGCAAATTTACCTGGAGACTACCTCAGCCAGTGCACCAAATACAAGAAATAAAGAAAGAAAGAAAGAAAAATGAGAGTAAAGTGAGCATAAAAAAATCAATGGTGAAAGTGGAATAAAATAAAAGTAAATAATCATAGTTAAATGTCCCAAATTTGCTCCAGCTGAATGTTAAATGCTTCAAGATCTGTACACCTCTGATATGGAGAATATTTAATATTTAGGAGCTTTAAAAAAAATCCTCGTTTTGAATGTAGGAACTAATAACTTGCATTATTTTTTTTTGTTTTAATTTCATTTACTTAATCCAAAACAGACTTGATTACTGTTCTACTCATGGCTATCAAATGCCAAAACATCTTTAGAGCAGAATTTTGGCAGAGTAAAACTTTTCAATAGGAAATAACTCAATTGAATCACTTTAGAGGAGAAACGAGGCATTGACTCGACGAGCCGTGAAGGTATCAACAAATCTGCATGCAGAGAAAGAATAAGAAGAGGTGAGGAGGGACAACGTTTTAAAAACAAAAACTTTTGAGAAAATTAAAAAAAGAAGAGAAAAGACAGCAAAGGTGAACGGCAATCATCTTGTCAAAGCAAAGTGTAAAAGAAAGCGACAGGGAAGATAAAAAAAGCAATCATTGGAACAGATGCGGGAGAACTAATGAGGGGATGTTTAGCAAAAGCGTAAAGACAGAAAAGAAGGCATGGGACAAAAGGGAAGAAAAGGGGACTGATGAGAAAAAGAAAAAAAAGTCTATGGGAGGAAACATCTAACAGAGAAAGGCAGAGGGAGATAGAGATGAAAGATGAAGAAACTGAATGAGAGGAAAGAGAGATAATTGGTGCAACACAAACAGAGGGTTTGGTTTGGTAAAGTGACACAAGTTCCAGGGAAAACAGATGGAAGTAAAAAGTAAATGAAATTAAACAAGGGACTTGTTTAAGTCTGCTAAAAGATTGAGACGAAAAGAATCGCCGCCGACGGAAGATGAAAAAAGGAAACAGAAAAGCGACCATTGTGCGGCACAAATGAACAGAAGGGAGACTGATTTCAGCAAAGGCAGAACCAAAGGTTTTCAATGGGGGAAACTACAAAAAAAAAAGGCAGAACAAAAGAATAAGACATGGAGTACATTTGAAAATTCATCCAAAACCTCCACGTATTCCTGGTCACATTTTCCTGGTCTTTTCATGTTTTCAGGAAAAAGCAAAAGCAAAGCAAGAAAAACAGCGCTGCCATGTTTCATCTTGATGGTGTAATTTATGAATGCCGTCACGTACATTCGGATGTGTTAAAGTGCAGAGAGCTTAAGACACAGATAATGAACTGAATCGATGGTTGTCTAAGGTCTTTTACCCAGTTTTTATCTCGCAGACTTCTGTATAAGCGAGCAAGTGAATTAATGGCCCAGCGAGCCATTAATTCCCAGGAGCTCTTCAGTGGCAGACTGTAGCAGAGAAGGTCTGATGGTGATAATGCTTCACCACCGAAGCCATGGGACTCGCCCAGCAAGACCGCTTTACACCCCGTCTACTTTGCCTCTGAAAACTGACTTCAAATGTTAGCAGCCCATTAAATAGCCATTATCAGCTGTGCTCAATCCTTAAAGGATGCATCAAAATGGCTTATATAACACCTAGGAGTAGGAGTAAGTAAAGAAGGCACCCGTTTGTGTCTTTGAAATCAAAATTACGTTAGAAGATGGAGTTTAAACATGAAAGAGTGAATTGTTTTGAATAATTATTTCACTGCTCTTTTGTGCTTAGGGTCTATTTAATGTTTTCATTTCACTTCAGGTCCCTTTTTTTTTAATTTAAAAAAGTAAAGGGAACCGTTATTCACTATTACCTTATTATAATGTATGAATATATTTTACGAACTGTGTTAAAAGTTAAAAAACTGAGTCAATGGCTGCCGAAATTCTCTTTTTCAGAGTTTTGTGAAAGCCAAAATCTGACCAAGGTTACTTAAGTAAAGACGAATAACTTTTTTAAAAAAATAAAGATTTGATGTATTATGGGGAAAATGTGAAGAGATACATGAAAACAATTGATGCCACCAGTATGTTTGACCACATTTTGTGGAAATATGAGATAAATTTCACAAGATACAACCAGGGCTGAGTAATGCTAGTCCTGTACAACCAAGAGACTTTTAAGCAGAAGTTCAACATAAAACAAATATTTAAAGAATAATCCATCATATGATCTACATTGAAACATGGCGGTGATGGAGAGATTGTCTGGTGATGTTTTGTTACACTTAACTATAACTTATGAATCTATTATCATTTATTATTTTCCTTAGCATAGGTTAAAGAAGAACTTTACATTTCTAATTAAAAACAAAACACACCACTACCTGACAATTTAAGTGGTTGATTAACACAATACTACATTTACGCAATAAACTTGGACTATGTTTATAGTCTTTCATATTGAGATGAAATAGTCTTAATGTATATCCTCAAAATTGATCAGTTAGGGTTTAAAGATTATTTCTCAATGTTTTTTTTTTTTTTTTGGCCTCAGAACCTTTGATTCATGCTTGTAGCATCTGATTTGTAAAATGTGGTAAAATTGTAGTCAGCTGCCAGTTAGGCCTTGAGACTGTTTTTTCCCCTCACATTTGCAGGTAATCACAGGTAAATTGCAAAACCAATAATTAGTCTAATGTGGCTTTTGTGTGAAACTTGCAAGTGGACTCGACGATTCAACGGCACGAGGGTTACCTCTAATTGAGGAGGAGGAAGATGACTTGCTGCAATCACCTTGGAGACAAGATGAAAGGCTTGGATTACAAGCTATTGGAAAGGAGGAATTGACTAATTACAGATCCACTTCAGGACAGCTTAATCCAACCTCGAAGTCCATCCAAATATTTGACTATTTGTAGAGTGCTCATTCTTGAATAGCAATGTAATCAAGCTGTTTAAATGCGATTTAAAACTGGCCCGTTTCATGGATGCGTTGAGACACGAATGACTGGAGAGAGGCGGGCGGGGGGGATCTAATGTGGAGGAAAAAGATGTAAGACGCAACAAATTTCCAAGAGGAACCTCAATAAAACTAGCAACAGAAAAATTTACAGATCTGGAAATGCATCTCTGCCTGCTGCTGCTGGGAAGGAGACAAAGTCAGAGGGTTCGTTGGAAAATACAACGCCTTACAAACTTTTACAGGCAGTTTAGGTCTGAGTTTGTCACGCAGTGGAGAAATATGATGCAAAAAAGGACAGGAAGCAGGCAGCTGAGGCTAAAGCCTTTAATATAACTAATGACAAATCATTATTTTCCTTCTCACACTATTGTACACACTCACTTTCACAGCACTGTATCTAACTCACTGAAATCAACACCGACTGGCACACACAGAACAAATACCCATCTGTTACCACCCAACTCTGAATGCCCTGAATACAAATCTAGTAATTATACACAAGGGCTGCACAAGAAATTCAAAAACACACAAACCAGCTGCCTACTCAGAAAAAAAAAAAATCATCCTATCCTATTGTTCCAAATCATTGAACACCTTTTAGCAGTACTTAAAACTAGGAATGTGTCCTCCTGTTATTTAAACCTTTCTGACATGACTGTGAAAATGAAGCAGCCCAAATAATCTAAATGACTAACAGTTTCTAAAGTATGCTGGCAGAGAGGCAGTGTTGTCTCTAGGCATACTGGACATCTGTGTGCTGCCCTTGGGTGGCGGTGGGTCCAGCATGGAGGTTTCACTTTGGGTTGAGGGTGTGGTGTCTACCACCAGAGGGGCAGGATTTGGCTGTATACTTGGGGTAAGATTGTGAGGGTCTTGGGGGGATGAAATAGAGTCTGGAAGCTCGGGGCTTTGGATTGTGCCCTGATGAACTGTGGTGTTTTGGAGGCTGGGTGTGCCTGCAGGGGCCTGTGTGGATATTACCACCAGGGGCGCCTTATAGGGGGGAAAAGTTATGACAATTCTAAGGGCCCCTGACCAACAGGGGGCCCTCCACAATTTATTTATTTATTTATTTATTTATTTTTGTTCATAGAAATAAAAATAAAAAAATTGTGGCCCTGTCAATTACAAAATTGATCATATTGTATTTTCAAAGATTGTTTTTAGCAGTAATAATTAAATGTTACCCCTCCCAGACCAAAAAACACACATCCATATTTGCCCTGAACCCCCCTGGATCTGCATGAAATAGTTCGTTCCTGCTTGAAGGTGTTCAGCAGCAGTCAGTGGAAGACAAGAACGACTGTGGCAACTACTGTGCTGCTAAGAAAAATATTAAAGTCAGGTTTTCAAAAAGAAAAAAATAGAGAGAGGGAGAAAAAGGCAAGAGTTTCAATTTATAACCCAGTTTTTCTCCAAGAGAGGTGGGTAAACTGTGTGAGATTATCAACCATTCAGCATAGTTAGCTTAGCTACAGACTGTTTGCCTCCATTTCACTAGCATCTAATGAATTAAGAAAAAAAATTACCAAGATATTCATATATTTAACTTGTCCCTTGTGCCTTTTACCACTTAACAACAGGTGAGTCAGTCAGCAGCAGCTCTAACCAACGTCCCTCCTGACCCATCGTCTCCTAAGTGAAATTAAAACTGCAGTATGTAACCTATATAAAAAATATTTTTACTTAAAGCTGAAATAAAAGTAACCAGTATCATTATCAATTCAAACTCTACTTCATTCTCAGGAGATTGATTGTTTTCACAGATTATCTGTCTCATAACAAACTGTAATGACATAATGACAGCTTTAACAAATATGGAGAGAACATATGTTATTAAAGTTATGTACTACAGCTTGAATAAAATGCAACTACATAGCATCTTTTGAGTAGTCTGGATTGCTTCATGTATATTTTGCATGTTGCCTATGACTGTTGCTCATGGGGACAGTCATCTAAAACTAATAGAAAAAAATAAGCAACCTACTCGCATACTGTATGTGGACTGTTGCATGTAAAATTCATGAGCAGTAAATATTGTGCTAGTTATCAGTATTGGACCAAAGAAAGCAAGGCAGTTGCAAGCCTTTAAAATTGTGACTTTTGATGGGTCAGATAGACTCAAAAAATTGTAACAGCAGCTGCGTGGAGGGGAGGAAGGGGCAATTAAATTTTTTGTCATGGGGCCCAAGATTCCTGACAGCACCTCTGATTACCACAGATACATGAAAACACTGAGAACTAGGATCAGGAGGCTTTCTGTGGTTCTCCTTGTCTCCTGTCCAGCACCTGAACAAATTTGGCATAAACTAGAGGTGCTTATGGGCCATTCGTCTTAATCTCCCTGCTAGATCACAAGGTGGAGCCACCACACAAATAGGATACCATTTTCAGATGTCCTTTTTGTACAGCAAACCTGCCATGACACATGTAGGCAACCATCTTCTCTCTATGACATGCCTGAAATGCCAAAGACAGCCTGACACATCAAATTAGTTCCCAAACATACACCGAAGCAATATGACATGTACTGGATTCAGTCCTCCAAGCTGGTATTTCACAATGACCTAAATAAATTCGAGGGGAATTTAAATTTGACTTTGCCAGTAATGTACTAATCCTCTCCCTCTTCCTGTCCAACCTGTGTCTATAACAGAGGTTGTTGAATTTCACCAGCTATGGACACCAGCCACTTCATCAACTGCACAGATATCAAAAATAGAGAATACGCCAGTATTAGGGTGGCAACATTTAGGTATCCGAACATGGTTAAGAGAACACTCATGAGATCTCATCAAACTAGAAAGGACGGGGCATCAAAATGACTTTGAAAGTGGTATGAAATGTCACTCTGGCTGGTCTGGGCATTTCTGAAACTACTGGCTCACTGCAAGTTGATGTTGGATGAGAAAGGGACAGACTAGTTCAAAGTTACAGAAAGACAACAGTTCTTCAGATAACCACTCAACCAGAATTATGGCGAAATAACATTAGTAGTCAGCCAGGATTTTCTTTGAACTGCTATTTTTTACTTTGTAGGCTACCGTTTACTACCTGGGCTGAGAGGTGCAAATCTGCAGCATACAAACAAACGCTCTGCAAACACATGAATGTTCCAAACAGATGGTTGCAGCATTTTGTCTCTAGTAGCATTTTGTGTTAGCATTTGTTTTGTGCATTGTAGATTTTTGGTTCCATTTTCTGTAATCGCAGCATTTTTTTGTTTGTAGCGTTTATTTGCCGCATTTCATTTTTTGTGTTTGTATGTTTTGGAGTTTGTCATTGCAGCACGTTTTGTCCTTTGCTGTGCATTTGCACCTGTTTGCTGGAGACTTAGAGAGATAGAAATAGATAGATTGCATTCTTATGTTTGAACACTTTCCATAGCAGCTTCTTTAGGTTTTAGATTTCCCTGTAGTTGCACAAAATTGCATTACGACCCTGCAAGTTCTGTGCTCGATTGCACTTTCCTTCTTTTGGTGACGCAATGCACCTGGAGCCACAAATGTCAAGTCAAAACAGCTAGGGAATTTTTTTATTTTATTTATTTTTTAATTGGAGTGGTTGGTACATACACAACACCAGCAAACAAAACCAGCTGCAGTTGGAGAGTTTTGAATCAAAGGAAGTTTGATTTTTACTAAAGGTATTCCCTTGTATCAAACCCATTAGGCATGTATTCCCATTGCTGAACTCTAAAATGAGCCTCATATATCATGCAATACGCCAGCAAGCAGACCTGTGAGGAAAGCACTTACAATCTGCTTAATGAAAAACAACTTAGGAGCAAATGAGGGGCTACAATAGGAAGTCTTTGGATATCACTGGAGCATGATGCAAGTTGTTAGAAAAATCAAAACTGCCAAACTTCACAGAAAGCGGGATGAAATATACTCTCACGTGCACCCATGCAAAAACTCAATCATACTAAGCAATTGTTTTGATTAAAATGGGTGTGTTTTCTTGAGTTAGTGTGGGGACAGTGGAACTCCTTACCTTGTTATGCATGCGTGATTTGTTTTGATTCGTCTCAGTTTGTAGGCTCCCATCTGAGCTCAACCATTGGCCCAGCAGGTGGCTACTTCAGTCATGTTATGTGCATCACTTTGGAAACTTGGAACTGGAAGAGTTTAAAAAGTTTGCTAATTTGCCTGCTGCACTATATGTATTTTTAAAACCAGAGCAATGCACAAGTAGATAAACTACAGCTCATCATAAACCAGACGACTGTGTAAGAAAAAAAATGTGTTTTAATATAGTTCCCTGCAAGCTTATTTCCCATCCCGTCTGCAACAGTTGCTTTTGTTATGTTTATTGTGCACATAAAAGAAAAAATCATTAAAAACAATTACCCCCACTCTTTTATTGAATAGTATTGTGCACTGGAAAGACTGAAATAAACGCTCTCACAATTTACAAAGCTGAATCGATGGCAAACATAATTTCAATAAAACCTGTTAGTTTAAAGGTGACATTTTTTTGAACATGAGTGCATGCCTAGAGATAAAAACAGACGTGACTGCAGTGAAGTTATAGTGGTGTACCAAAAAGCCATTTGTGATGATTTGAGATTTGTGAAATGATGCGTAATCCTCTTAGACATGACAAGATGGGCACACTGTGGTCATAAAGGGGTGGACAAAGACACTCAGCCAGGCATTCGGAGATTAAATAATGAGGAATTGGTAGAAAAGGGCGTATGGTGAGCAAAGAAAAATTTCTCTCACACAGTTATTCAACTACCACCAGCCTGAGCGGTTGCTAAAAGGCAGGATGGATTTGTGTTTTTCATATCTTTTGACTGTACTATATGAATTTTGCAACTGAAACTTCGAGATATCTCTTCAAGAAACTTTTTAAAATCCATTCTGAACAATTGCAATCACTGCCATGCGAGTATAATATAGACCAACCATTAGCTGCTAAAATCACTTTGTATCTTCCTACCACCGTTGGTATAATTCTCTATTCTCCTGGTCCGCTCTGCACCACAGCTTGAGTAAAGGTTTAAATTTTAAGACTGCACAGTAAAGACTGCCGCTTTAATTCAGTTGAGTTAACACAGAGGAGAATTGAAAATAGCGGCACCCATTTCCACATTCAAACTCATTAAGCTTTAGTGTTCCAGCCAAGCACACTAAGACTTTAGAAAATGTTTGAGCTTAGAAATCCTTACTCATGTGCTGTGTTGAAACTATACGTTGAAGTGCTCTGAAAACTGAGGCACACCGCTATAATCCCAGTAAGAAGGTGAGTTTCCTTCACATCTTGTGTTGTGCAGAGGCAGATGAGATGAAACCTCCCCAAGTGTTTGTTGTGACGCTGATTAAACCCAGTCTAATTTGCAGAACCTAACAGCCTGTTGCCACAGCAGTCCCGGTATCTTCACAGAGTAGGAGAAAAGCACAAATGCACTCTGACATTCTAACATTTGTTTCGAGATTCAAACAGCGGCGCAGCAGATGGTGAGACTTTCTGCTCATCTATTTCTTGTGCTCCAAAGCATAACTAAAAGGCCATTTGTGCGCACCCACCTACAGGTTAGCAGTGAAACAGACAGTGGTAGTCCCAATAACTGTGCAACTAATATAGAAGGTCATATTACTTTGTTCAATTTTTCAATTTGAAATCCTCCATCTGATTTTATACTGTTATTAAACACTAATCCCATTACATTCAAGGTTTACACCATCAGCCCGCAGAAGAGAAACAGATCTTTAAATACTGAAAGAAATTTTTAATCTTTGGTCAGTGGCTATTTCCACAAAAGGGTTTTCAGCAGAAAACAGAACCTCTACAGTACAAGCTAGCTGTACCTAATGAATTCAATAACTTTCAATCACATAAATATGGTTTATCTCTAGAAAACCTTTAAGTATGTGTATAAGTTAAAAGAATGCGCTCTGCAGATATGAAGGCTTACAGGGGTTTTATACAAATTCTGTGGTTTGAAAACAATTTAGTGAGAAGCAAGAGAAAATGGAGCTTTCCCCAGTTCATATATGGAGTAGGACTGGGTGACTTTGTCCCTTTTTCCATTTCATACATTTTACATTTTTTTTCATACCCTAAATTTAAGGGATTTATTTTTTGCCTATTTTGACAACTGGTGATATAAGCTGGTTTTGTGTAACCTAGTCTGCTGTGCAGAAATGGGGCTAAACGGTTCCCATTTTTTAAACCAACTTTGGGTCGTTTTAATACCTCATTTTGGCGTGGAGCTCCCCAAATGGTAAACAGAGCCAAAGTGAACAGAAAACCAACTAAATTACACAATGACATAGTTTTTGTATTTATCTCCCCATTACATTAAAGTACTGAAATTCCAAAGCGATGTGATTTGCAATGCTTTAAATACACGGAATTGAAAAGGTTTGTTTACAAGTACAAAAGCAAAGCTGGCAGGGAAGAATTTGTAAAGCCTGGGTACAAAACGATGAAGGGTGAATTAACCCGTCATTGAGCATTCTGTGAAGCAGATTAAGTGCCCACTTATTGTGAGTAAAGTAAAAGTTTTTTTTTTTTTTTTACAGCAGCAGAAAGAGTTTATATCGTTGATATGAAGGCAACTGACTTAAGTTTTGGAAACTGTATGTTTGAGACCTTATTTTGATGTAAGAAAAGACGAAATTAAGTTGTAGCTTAGTTGCTGAAGCTAAACTGAAGGGCTATTTTTGATTAAATATAGTCTCAATCAAATCAGACTTTTTACACGTTGAATCTATAACACTGCATTTTTATCTTGTGCAATTACATACTTGAGTTTCTTTGCTACAAATTCACTAGCAAAAAAATAGAAAAAAAATAATAAAATGAAAAAAAAAGAGCCTTCAAACATTCACCTGCCAGTGTGGCGACCTTCAGCTTTTAGCCAATCAAATGACGCTCCTTTGATCACATGTCAGACAGTTAGCTTGTTAGCACAGCTAGCTGTTCACAGTGTTGATTGCTTTGACTTGAGTTACCCAAATAAACTTACATCGTTTAAAATTTAGTGAGTTGCATTTATCTTTACCACCCTCCTCCCTTCTTGGCTTCATGCTTAGTAGGTATGTTTTTGGCAAAACATTTTAATAATATACACAGCAGCTGTTGCTTGCACTCAGGAGATATTTAGTAATGCTGATTTAATGCAGTGGAATACATCAGTCACTCTCTCCAGTGAGTCACAGAATGACATATGCACATCTTGAAAACAGCTGAATCTCATTGGAATCGTTCAAGGATGAGGTTAAGGAGGGGGAATACGACATTTACACACTTTTGACCTTTGTTCGTGTTCCACTTTCATAAGGTGCCTACCAACACAAATGATTCCTGCATCCCACTGGGGAGCTGTACAGGCAAGAGAGCTGGAGGACCGGCTCGTTATCTGCTCCATATGGTCTCAAGGGAAGCGCCATCGTTCTGTTTTTGAGGGAGGAACGCACACACTCACCCGCTGAGAGGAAGCGGCTTCCATTTCTGAACACCCCTCGTGTTTTCCATCCATTTTCTGCAACTGACATTTTCCTCACAAAGTAGCTACAAAAATATTCATACATCATTAGTTTTTGGGTTTTTTGGGGTTTTTTTGTATTTTGTCATGTTACAAGCGCAAATGTCATTACATTTTACTGGGATTTTATGTGACTGACCAACACGAGATGATTGCAAAGTAGAAGGAACAGTGGAGATTTTCGACATGGTCATTTTCCCCACAGCAGCATTAGAAAGGGAGGCGCACAAACACCAGATGAAAAAGAACTCGTCTGCTAGCTGCGTCTTTGTCTCGGCATTTTGTTTTTATGATTGCACAGCCGACAGACAGCGTGAGAACCCTGCTGAGAATCAAGAAACACATTTTACCTCAAAGAATTTTGTCCAAAATATTTTTGGAATAATCTCACCTGAATCACCCTCTCAGCCGCTTGTCTGACTAATGCTCTCCTTCCCTGGCCTGCGACTTTAGATGGGGAATTTTATCTTGCAGTTCTATTATACTTCCCTTTTATGAGATGACATTGAACAAAGCTCCGTGTCTCAGGGTCTGGGATATGGTTTTATAACCTAGCCGTACTTTAAACTTCTTCTCAACCTTATCCCCGACCTTTCTGCCATACTTTAGACCCACTTCATTGATATCAGGCACTACTTTTTAAATCACTTCTTGAATTGTGTTGCCAACTGAGCAAACTCATGTGACTCATTCACTGCATTAGCATTTGCATTATTTCCTGGACTCTGACTGGGTGAATATTAATTCTAATAGGTTCCCTCTTTTCCCCCCCTTTGACCAGGTGTGTTTATGTGGAGGATGTATTTAAGTATGTGCAAGCATGCATGGAAGTCTGACAATGTAATTAACTCATGTGGGCTGGCATGAATATTTAAGCAAACTTCGGAGGAGAGCATGCGTACGCTTGGTAGCATTAGAATGCAGCTAGTCGCTTGCCATTATGTTGTTAATGTGTCCGTCTGAGTAACAGGCAGCACTGTGCACACGGACGTAATGCACTAATGCAGTGCCAGCTAATAGAAAGAGCTACTGCTGAAATCACGCTCTCGACAGCATATTAATACGATGGGACGGGTGGATGGATGATTATAATACAACCAGTGGGAGTAAACTGGGCCAAGGGAGAGAGGGAGAGAAACAACTTAGGAGAAACCAAGACGAGCAACACGCGGGACGTCGAATTGAAGTAAGAAGTTGAAGAATAAAAAGATCAATATGAATTGTTTATGTTAGAAAAAGAAAGCAAAGACTGGAGATGCGGAGAGATAGAAAGATAGAGAGACTACAGACTGTCAAAATGCTAAAATCTTATACCCAAACTTCATTATTTGACTGTGATCGTATAACAGATGAAAGAACAAAAGTTTGGGGACCAAAATAAAACTAGTTGTGGGCGAACGACTCCGCTTTATTTATCAAGCAAACACTCATAAAGCAATGTCAGAAGAAAACATAATATACTTGAATTTCACAAATAAAACCAAAGAGTTTCAGTATGCACATCCCGTGCTTAGGAGCTATGCGAGTGAGGAAAAGTTACTACGAAAAAGATTTATTTTTAATAACATAAGCAAGAAAAGCTACTTAAAGTAATAAGCAAGCAAATGAATGTTTAAATGCATCTTTTTGAGGACTTGTTTTTTTTTTCCTGTGTCTTAACTTTGAGATTTTACAGATATAAGCCTCTTTTACACCAGCAGGTAGAACTATGTAGGGTAAAAAACCCAAAAAGTTAATTTCTTTAACTGATAAAAATCGACTTTGCTACACAAAGTGATATTTTGAACATTTCCATCCGTTGCTTGTGTTACAGTTAATGAAAAACCCAAAATTCAGTTTCTCTGAACTTTTCAATACCAAACAAGATGAGTAAACATAATTTTTAAATATAGAAATAAAAAGTTCTACACTTTCATTGGGAAGACGTTTTGAGGTACGGTAATTTTTTTTTCTCCATCAAACAGACACTCTACCAGGACGGCAGCAGGTCACTGCTGGCTGGCTGCCTGCAGCTTCATAATTGAAAATTAAATGGAGGGAATATGTGTGGCAGAAAAACAGGGACAACTGAGGATATTTGGAAGTACAGCGAGGGTTTGAAGAAAAATGGCCTTTTTGCCACGGTACATATTTTCACATCCACTTCTGAAACATTTAGGAAATATTTCAAGCAGTCCAACTCCACAGTTGTTGTTTCTACCTCTACAACTTTATTTCACCTCAGTGTCTTCCTCGGTTTACTTGTTTTTTGTTTCTCATTGACCCAAACAAAAAAAAAAACACAACTAACTTTTACTACTTTTTTTTTACGTTTGCATTGAATTTGGTCTCATTTTCTTTCCACTTATAGATTTTTGTTCCTCCACTCAGTTTTTTCGGCTTCCCACACTTCCTTCTCATTTGTCTCATCAGCCTCTAAATGTCATGAGGCTGCATAAGGTCAGCTCGTTTGTGCTGCAACCAACAAGTGTTCAATTAATCATCACTGGCATTTTCGTTTGCTTTACATGAATCCCAGTTTTGCCAATAATGGATACGGTATCGTGCGGCTATGATCGAGCCAATACCCAGTTGGACCTTGCTCAGAAAACTTCAGCGAAGACAGCGGCGGGACGGGCTGGCTCGGCGTCAAATTAAAAGCGCTTTCAAAAATATGCATTTCTACATAAGTCTCCCGTCTGGCTTTGAGCAACCACCGTGTCTGTGTCATCTCACCGAGCTCCTTTTCATCTCCTTGGCTCCCTGCCGTCTTTCCCGAACTCCTCTCCTGCTTTCAGTTATTTACACCTCTGGCCAAACACTGCTGATTTACTGTTCTGTCTCTCCTGAAATCTCAAAAAACCCGGGCGCGCTCTCAGCCTTTGATCGCTTGACTTTAAAAGGTGGACAAACAAAACTGTGTCCTGCAGCAACAACAACAAAAAAAAAGCAGCTGAATGGTGCAAACATTGGAAAATACTGACAGAGTATTTAGAAGCTAAGCTATTAATTCTAAAACTCACAGCAGTGTGGGGAAAAAAGTGTTTTGCCTCCTTACATGTTTATTATGTTTGGCTCATCAGTCACGGTTGTTTGTTTTTACATCACCCAACACATTTTTATATCAAAACAATGATAACCAGAGTGATTCCAAATTGTTGCTGATATCCTTTCCTTAAAGGAGAAGAAAACCATCCTAACCATGTTGGCCATTTGTGAAAATTTAATTACTTCTTAAACAGCTAATTTATCAGGGATGTCCAACTCATTTTCAATTTGGGCCATATCAAAAATCTGAATGTTCTTAAAGGGCCGGTAGTGCCAGAATGTGTTGAGAAAAACCCATTAAACAGATTTTCACCCTGATCAGTCCAACCAGAATTTTGTGATTGTTTTTTGTTTTTTGGGGGGTTTTTTTTAGATTAAAATCATAGATTTTATGGCGGTAATTTAGAAATATTTGTAAGGCATTTTTATGCTATTTGTGCTCATGTATGATGTTAAACGTGGCTTTTTATTAATCGCCGTATTGATCACAGGCTATAGCTTGACATCAAGGAAGGCTGAGGAAGCAGACACTTAAACTCAAAGTTCTTTAGAAAAAGTTGAAGTAAAAATCAGAGAAAAATGTTGCAATCTGCAGATTTTGTGTGAATTTTGTGTGAACTTTGAGTTTTGCAGACTTGTTGGAAAAACTGGAGGGACTCATTGATGTCTAGAGAGCCACATTTGGCCCATGGGCCTCGAGTTTGACAAATCTGCAATATATGTCACATATAGCCCCAAAAGCTGCCGTCAGGCGTTTTCAATAGCAGGCATGCTTTTGCATTCCTTCTTAGTCATGAAAAGCCCCAATAAGTCAAGTTCAGGATTTTGCATGATACTCAAACACCATCAAACTCCTGATCTATTTTCATAACAGACATTTTCTCTGCGTTATTCTCACCAATTCTCACCCGTTCCCCATGCTGCTTCACACATTCTGGTCCCACAGAGGAAGTTGTGTTTCATGCTTGCTGCGTTCATAATTTTCCCGACTTTCCAAGGAAGTTAGGTGGGCTTGTGTTTTGTTAAACGGGCTTTTTTTCACTCGAGAGCAGAGCATAATGTGGTGGTACCTCTCCTCAGTCAACCACACTTCTGCTTTCACACTAATCTCACCAGACTTGATGAGCAGTCTGCCGTGAAGTGACACATTATCTGACGCTGAAGTAATTGTGTGGAGAAGCAGATTGTCACAACCTACATGCATTTAGCATATTGCTTTTAAAACCAATGATAACGGGCTTCTATTCCACTTATGTGGTAGGATTTAGAGTAAAGAGTTTAACTGTTGATGTTAGAAGATTCAGATATCTAACAAGTCCTATTAAAAAAAGAGAAAATATTTGTATTGTGAGAAAACACTGAGGAATTGTTGTTATCCACCTGTTTTATTCATCACTTGATAATTAAGGATACAACAAATGAGTCTAATCCTTTCGGACAATGAAGAAGTGTTCTTTCCATTAAAACAGAGTACTAATCAGCGGATTATAAGCTCCTAACTAGAAAAGAGGGTAATACTGTAAACTAATGAGTCGGATGGCCCAAATACAAACATATTGACAAGTTCTCTTTGGCTTTTGTAGACGAAAACGATGAAACAATGTCCAAGCCTCAAGTTGTTAATGCAGAGAAAAGCTAAGCGGATGAAGACTAATAGTTGTGCCTCTTGAGGCAATACATATTGAATTTTAAAAACAACAGCGTGTGAATAATGTTTTTGACATTGATTGATTACAACTGTAAAAGCTTCAAAGCATTTTCAAACAGAGTTTATTAATAACTTTCACATGTTTGCTTCACAAGATATGTAGCCTTGGTTTCCCGACAAAGCATTTCAGCTACCGAATGCCTCATTTCCGCATATTTTACATATAGTTCAATATCGGAAGTTTATTCATTAATGAGGGTAATTGAGCTTTGTTGCAAGACTAGGTACCCCAAAAAATTCAAGCTGGGACCGAGACGCCCTCTGACCATTTTAGCATCTTCATGAGGCATTCCACCATCAGCTGAAGTATCTCAGATTTGCTAAGTTATTGATATTCTACTGCAAGTGTCAATGTATGAAAGAGCAAGCCCGCTCTCCACCTTAGGTTCTGCAACACTGCTTGTATATATTACGCCTTCCACAAAGCACTTCAAGTCTCTTTTTCACCATGTATGCTTTCTGAAAAAGAAAAGAAAAAAAAAACATCCAAGGTGGAACGAGACCTCGATGTTTACATTCCACTTGCCTCGAAGTGTGCAATGACGGAACAAATCACTAGACTTTAGTAGCTCTCTCAGTACTTGAACACTGAAAAAACTGATGAGATTTCATACATCACGGATATGTTTCACTGCAGAAGTGCAAGATGCCGGTGATCGTATGCATCATGCTTTGTATCGATCTCGCAGAGTCCCGCTATGCTGCTGACTTGGTGAGTTTGACTGACGCTTTAAAGGTCTAACAGGGCTTAAAGAGGGGCAGATATTTGACAGTCATAATGAGAGAGGTCAGCATAGTTATTAGTTATTAATGGATGGCCACAGGCTGCTTGTCTTTGTGACCAAATGAACAGGCTTATCAAAGAGGCAGAAGACAAAGAATTCTGGAGAACGTTACGTTCATCACCAAACTAGTTGTTCCATTTCGTAAAAGTCCACATCATTCAACCTTCAGTGAAAATTAGCTGCATTACCAAAATCCACAAACAAGCACGTCATAAACAAAACAATCTAAGAGTTAAATGCTTCTAATATTCTCCAAGCTAAACACAAAATACCACTTCTAATATCTACTGCAGTCTCATGGCTCAAGTCCTTCAGATGAGCATCTTTAGTTCTTAACATCATACCCGTTTAGCGGCTTTGACCGGCTGCAAACATGATCCACAGCTTCCAGTAGAATCCAGCAGGAATCACGCCTCATGGAGAAATTACTCTGGTTCATTCATGTTTATTTTTTTTAATCATTCTGAAAATAGAGTTTAAGTCAAATGACTATGATAGCCACGCAAATGTCTTTTAAAACTTCTTCTCAAACAAAGCTTTGGTGGACTTTTGAGGAAATTATATCAAAACTTTAGGTTCCTCACAGACAGCATGACATATTCTCATATTCATATTTTTGCCCACACTTGATTCAATTCTTCTAGCTCTTCACACACTGCAGACTTTCAGCATGAGAGGAATCAAACCATCCTGTGGTGTTCTTTTCCATGTCCACTTCATTTTCCTCTTCCAGACATAACTCTGACAGAAAAGATCCTCTTTTGACTAATCACTTATGACAGCAGAATCCTAAAACCTCCGGCTTATGTATTTTCCTGCAAGCAAAGTGGAGCCGATTCTTCTTGTATTTTGGGGTGAGTAGTGGTGTTCATCTGACAATCAGACATGGAGCCTTCACATTTAGTTTGTGCCTAAATGCTGTTGCCACCAACTCTTGTTGCACGTCCGTAATATCTGCCTCTTCAGGAATCTGATGGCAGCCATTGATAGCTTTATCTGTCGACCATATTCAAGCACAGTAGATTAGCCACCGTTCTTTTAACTTTGCACAAGTAGACTATTGCTCCAACACCACCCATAGAAACATTTACTGCCATCTTCTCATATTCTTTTCCGTAGTTTTAGTTTGATTTCCGAACACATGCTCTCATGACGTAGTCTGTTCGGGATTGTACGATTTCAAGAATGTAGTTAAAACTAAACTGGTACTGGATGGCTGAACAATTTCTAATTTTACCTGTACACCTACTTTGGATTAAAAGTGAAATAATGAATTATATTCAATATGTACTGCACATCTAGAATCTATAACGTCCCAATACTTAGAGCAGGGGTGTCAAACTCCGTGACAGGGTCATTGTCCTGCAGATTTTAGATGTGCCACAGGTACAAAACACTGGAATGAAATGGCTTAATTTCCTCCTCCTTGTGTAGATCAGTTCTCCAGAGCCTTGCTACTGACCTAATTATTCTATTCAGGTGTGGTGCAGCAGAGGCACATCTAAAAGTTGCAGGGCAGTGACCCTCCAGGACTGGAGTTTGACACCTGTGACTTGGAGTAATGTTTTTTTTCTTCAGTCATCCACAATATCTCATTCAACACCAAGAAAGTCAAAGAAAGAACAATACTCAGTTCTTAAAATGCATTAAAGGGCCTATTGTCTTTCCCTTCTCTGTTCTCATCTTGCCACAGGACTGATGACTTTGTATTTTCTGTTATTTCTGGCTTGCTGTCTCAATCCATCTGTCAATCACTTTTCCGAAGGGGTACGGTAATATGACTTCCGCCATAAAACAAAGTACTTTCTGACAGACAGTTTAGTCTGCCACTCGGTCTGTAGGTGCGAGTATGACTGAAACACAAGATCATTCTAGGACACACAAAAAAAAACTCTCTTATCATATTTGGGGATAATCGAGATGCTTTCAGTCCATGTGACAGATAAAAGAAATTCTGCCCTGGAACATTGTTTGTCACATAATTTAATCATCTGCAGTCCAATCTGCAGTATTAATTTAGAGAAAGCAGCTGCTTAACTGAGTACACAGGCAACCAAATGGCATCCTCAGGAAATAAACTGGTCAGGCTGGCAATGATTAGGTGTTGTGAGGCGGCAGGTCATGTGCCGCGAAAGCCCCGCAAGCAGTCAATCATCTAAATGGATGAGCAGCTTTATTACACGAGTACTATCAAACTTTATCAAGTGCTCTCTTTCAATTTATCTCCAAAAGGAATTGTCTCTGAAGCCAAAGCACGGTGAATGAGAATGCCGTCAGTGCGAGTCTGAGCGTCCTGCCAGTTTGTGAAATTATTTGCAGAATGAGAAAAAATTGATTCGCCAACAAGCAAACAATTGAATGTTGAGACAAGGTATTTATTTATTTTACATATCATCCATCTCCACGCATCAATTCTGCCACTCCACCAACAACTCTCCGCCTCTGCCAATATCTTCCTCCTAAAAACTGTCCAAACCATCAGCTCATTGAAAGAGACATCCCACTTTATCCTGTGACACAGCAATTTCCCTGTGGTGTGTTAATAAAAACACCCAAATAGATGAGAAGACATGCATGACTGTGACCTTTTCAGAATGACAAGGCTGGAAGAAAATGGCTGTTCCCTATTGGCATTTAAATCCTCCACTTTCCTCCCATCTGATGCTTTCATTATAGTTTCATTTGACTCCCAACCTTGTTAATTATTCAAAGTGTCTATTTAGCTAAAAAAGAAGCAGTTACTCAAGCTGTGCAAGAACGTATGGAAGGGAAAAATTGGTTATTTGATAGAACACAACTGAAGCTTTAATGTGCTCTATTTCACTTTTCCATGATCAAGCAGTGGTTAGAGAGAGGCTGATGAAATTGCCCTGACTGCAAAAATCGCGTGGCTTTTCTTTTGTATTCTGTTCCTCCTGCCGGATGCATCAATAGATCAAAGAAAAGGCATCGCTTTTTTTATTTTCTTTTTTTTTTTTCCACCCGCATGTTTGTGTCTGCGTGCAAGTCTGATGGCTTTGAAGATCTCTCTTTGCAGCCTGCTGAATCCACATACACCCACAAGGCTCAGTGGTTGTTAAAGGTTTACATACACTTTCACCAAATCCCTCGTATTGATGAAACTTTTTTTAAATTTTCTGACATTAATCCCTTTCAGCATTTCCCATCTTAGTTCAGAGTGAGGGATTTCCTACTTCGTCTTAAGTGGGCAAGAGGTCTACATATTTGGGTTTTGTGTGTGTGCGGGCGTGTGGGTGCGCGGGCGTGTGTGTGTGTGGGGGGGGGGGTGTGTGTGTGTGATGGGATTACATTTAAATTGCTCAACTTGGGTCAAATATTTAAGGTTTTGTGTATTTGGGTGGCATAATTTAAAGCCTATTCTTGATGAGCATATTGATGAAACTGATTACCTTTGTAGTTTTTCATTGGTTAAATTAAAGGGTGAGTGAACATAACATCTGCAGTCAGATGGTTGTTGCGCCTTTGATTCACTGGAGATTACAGAAAATTCATATTGGTTTGCTTTATGTGCTTCATATTGGTAAGCACATAAAGCTTATTGTGGCAATAAGCTTTATGTGCTTGATTTTCATTTTTACCAAACATAATGTTGCCACTTCCTTACCAATCTGAACTGGTTTTAACACTTTTTTGGCTGAGAAATGGTCCTAAAACCAAACGGAGCAATGCGCTGACTAGCTAACAACTAGTCAGAGCTATTTAAATCAGTAGCTATGTTCCAATCCAATCATCATCCAAAAATACATACCATGACTATTGTGCCATAAGATTAATCTTACAAAGCATTCCATATAAAGTCAACTGGCTTTGTTATAAAAGCAGCTAAAATTCTCATACATACATACATACACTGCTGTATGTAAATACTACTTTAGAATCACTTACCATCTCTCATACATGTCAAAAAATGCCATGTCATGAGTGTTGCAACTTTAAAGCACTAAATATCAAATGTGCGGGTGAAACTGCAACAGAATATATGCAAGCATTTTCAAAATGGTGCAGCAGTGAACCACATTTCATCCTAAGCTATGCATTAGCTCTGTCTGCATGAAGATTCACCCACTTCAGCATGCTAGATGCTAAATGCCCTTCAACAGAAGGACCACCCAACATATTTCTGACCACTTATACTTTATAGGGGACTGGACTTTATTGTTCAGATAATTAAGCATTGGGTGGGGATCGGGGACAAGCCTTGGTATCATAGCAAAAGGCAAGGACAATGGTCTGACAAAGTATAGAAGTGAATTTTACAACAACACACATGCACAATGTAATATTACATAAACCTAATTTCACATTTGCATTCATGTAATTAGCATTTTTAGTGAATACTTATAACCTTTTCACAGAACCCTAGTTGGAAAAGCTAATTGATCCCTTTGAGAATATAAATCTGCCTCACACTGTACTTCAATAGAGGTTTTCACCTTCCCATCTTCTGCCTCGCCAAATTTATATCAATAGCACACAAATATTTGCATGACATTTTTTTATTCCTCACACCTCCACTGCATTCCCACTGTCTTCTCTTCCAAGCCTCAAACTTTAGTGCTATTTTCTCTATTCTAATTATATATCTATATCGCTGTCTCCTCGGACTCTTTGATCGCTTTGTCCGTTTCATCTTGTCTAGTTCCATTCTCACTTTGATTCTTCCTTTATGTTTCTCCCCCTTTCGTTATCCATCATCTTCACATAGAAACTCTCCATTACCGGCAATGCCAACATCTCTAGTGATTCCTCACTTCATTTCTCTAAGTACAAGGGGGAAAAAAGAAAAGAAAAAGAGGTCTGACAGACACGTGCGAACATTTTAATCGCAAACTGACGTTTCAAATGAAGACGTGGGGTTGGCGAAACCCCACGTCATGAGAAAAAGACTGGGTAAGCTCTAACAACTAAAAGAAGATGGAAAAAGAGGGAGATAGAGGTTTATAATTTATTCTCTCAACACGTCATTACATAAATATGGGTGGCAGAGACGAGAGATGCTCCTGGCTTTAGCGTAGTCGATCAAGTTCCCTTTGAGCATTCACACACAAGGACACACCCATATGCGTGCATACCGTCGCACCGAAAGGCATCAACAAAGAGCCTCGCACACACTTTGCACTCACATTTCCTTGGCAGGGGAATCAACTATTACAGTGACTGTCGGTTATTACGCCTTATTCCCCCAGTGATGGATGTAACACTTTGTGGCGCAGCAAAATGTGTTTTGGAAATGTGTTTGGAATTGCTTTGTGGCAGTGCTGAATGCTTTTGGAATGAGATCATAACAGGCTGAGAGCCACTGTAATACGATTGAGGAGCATGTGGCAGGGCACCGCTTCGGTATGAGTGGTGTCTGCGTGTGTGTGTGTGTGGATGCGCACAGGCTTCTTCAGGTACGTGATTGTGCGTTACAGTGGACCTGTGATCGTATGTACATGGTTATTAGTGTAGGTCATGGAGAAAGTGCACTGGTACAAGTATTTATAAGTGACACTGGCAGTTCAGGTTTGGCTTGCCAGACCTGACAATTGCTATTCCTGCAAAGTTATTGTGTGATATGGTTTGTCTCCTCCATTATGCTGCTCTGGAACCATGCATCTAAGCAATAAAACGAGAAAAAAAAAAGTTCTCATGCATTTATGGAAGTTGTGATTTAGAGCTTCAGCTGTTAGAAAGATGCAGCTACAATAAAGTAAATTGCCAGTCTGTTTGTGGCATCTGTGGCCGTCCTTTTTAGTCAGGGATTGAAATAGACCACTAGCATTTTCCAAGAAGGAAAGAAGAAGGGGATCAACTTCACACTGTCGATAGCTTCCAAGCACACCTGACATACAGCCGCATAATTAAAGGCACCACAGATAAATATCTGTGAGAAACCTGAAAATAGTCTCACTGCAGTAACGACATCTCTTAGATTGAAAAATAGAAAAATCAACCACTTCCTTTATTTGTTTGATAA
Source organism: Xiphophorus couchianus (assembly GCF_001444195.1). Classification (NCBI taxonomy): domain Eukaryota; kingdom Metazoa; phylum Chordata; class Actinopteri; order Cyprinodontiformes; family Poeciliidae; genus Xiphophorus; species Xiphophorus couchianus. Next base: position 11,347,471 of record NC_040244.1, on the reverse strand, counting down.
GTTGAATTTTGCCAATTCTGCACTCGACTTTCCAGAATTTTATTGTATTGAGTTACCACAGATGGTTGATTAAAATTTTGGTTTCCTAATCAACTTTCATTAATGTGCAATCAAATGCCAAATTAGATATTGTACATTTGCGCACACATTATCCCGTATTAATGTAAATTATTTTATTGTCCCTACAATTTCTCATACTGGACTTTGAAATTGAGCTGCAAACATTTTTGAACAAGCACTATTTTTTTCATGATCAGCATTTAAGCAGCCAAGTACTAAGAAAATTATTTGCTTCACAGTCCAAAAGACTTCTATCCCCTTCATAAGAAAATGGTGTATGTTATGCGATTAATTATTTAAGGCTACTCATTATTTATTCATCTCGTAATTTACTCTCAAGTCTGTGTTGTATGGGGAGATAATATATGTGATGATATCCCCAGTCTGAGCAAGAATTTAGAAATTTAAAACAACTGTTAATGTAGCACATCAGGCTCAGCATTTCCCTTTACAATTCTTTAATAGAAAAAAAAGACTGAAGCAAATAGATGTACTGTACTACTTTAGCTCAGTTTTCCTTCTTTTTTTTGTTTTGTTTTTACAATATTGGCCTTTATTGCACAATAAATTGACAAGTTATAGGGTAGTGAGAGAAAGAGGAAGACATGCAGCAAATAACCTGAAAGCAGGAGCTGAACCAACAACAAATACGTTGAGAACTACAGCCTCTGCACATGGTGCATGCACTCCACCAACTGAGCCACGCAGTACCTGTCCTATTTTAGCTTGAGTCATTGCAGATGACCACAAGCATTAGCTGTACACATGTAAGATACTCTCACATACAAGACACCGCTTGCATTTTTACAAACGCAGCTGCCAGGAAAGAGGTAAGGCCTCAGTCATCACTGCGGAAACCCCACAGCCCCAGGCCATCCAGGATAAATCAATGCACCTCAGTCTCATTGATCCAAGATGTGGATGCCAGCCATGCATACATTAAGCAGGTGTGATCCGCTGCTGTGTAATCCAACTTCTCTTGATTTGAAACTTTACACTTCAGAAAGCTCCTGTAGTCGAGTTTTCAAACTTTCGCCCAAACTAAATTAGCATTCTGAAGAAAACCAGACAAAGAAATAAAAAAAGAAAAAGAAGGCACCTTGATTATATCGACTCAAAGCAACCGTAGTAACTGTTACAGAATGAAATAAGACAGAGATTTAAGTAACCCACAAATAATTAATGGCGAATGATAGCTGAAAGAGAGGATCTTCCATGTCTTATAGCAGCCAATCCCATATGGGGTCTGCTGGCAAACAGTACAAATGTTCTACCAAAACCTTGTTTGAAATTAATATTGAATTAGCCATATTTAATTCAGTCTGGCTTTTAATATTGCATTACAAAGAAAAAGAAGAAGAAAAAAATCAATCCAAGACACACTTATCATGAAAGAGCTGTGCAGGAAGTGTTGGAGGACTCGAGCATCTCTAATGTTGGCCAACATCAATCGATTCATTAAATGTAGAGCCGGGACACATGAGGCATGACCTTAAAATTAATTCACTACACGCATCCTAAAGTAGGGCTCAAAGTTTCGGATCAATCTGAATATACAGATGACCTCCTCAATAAGCCGAAACTCACACGCTGCAATTGTAGATCACTTCTCTTGTCACTTGGCAGGACAGATTGTTGGAAAAGTCTCTTGCAGCATCTATATGACAGGCATTGTTGCTCATATGAAAACAACAACAACAAAAAAACACTTAGTGGAACAAATGTACACACACAGTACATCACCAGGTCACACAAACTTGACATGTGCTAAGAGATGCCCTTGGGTGAGCAAGATTTCAGCCAGACTACTGCATTCCACATGTCAAATAGACAAATGCATCTGTGATGGTGTGCGCGTTTCCAACCCCCCCCCCCCAGATGATAACATCTTCTGGCAGAAGAACTCAAATGCCCTCTTGAAAGCAAAGGAAATGTGTTTCAGTAAAGTGTATCAATGACAATGTTTACTATTCGCTGAAACATTGTGTACAAAGATTTATACACTCAACGTTAAGATCTTAATAGTCAGATTACATATTGTATTTGATCCTTTCAGGATCTAGGGTATTTTTTGGGTTATTTCCAAACATCCCACCATTTGGATTGCAGAAGCCAAGACAGAATGAAATCAACAGGACAGAAAAATATTTCCAAAATACTCTTTTGTAATTATTTCATAACTACCTTGAAGGTTTTTGGAGAGGAGTCTGATATAAAAAAAAAAAAAACACCAATGGAACTGGAACTGTATTTTGCTTGTGGGCCAAAAACTAACTTTGGTCTGACCAAAGTACATTTTCCCATATATTTGATAGATCATGTACATAGCTTGTGGAAAACTGCCACTTGCCACTGTTCAACTAAGACCGGACCTTTTAGGTGCACAACCAATAATTGTCCTATTGACAAATTCTCCATTGTGTACCTCCTCTAGAGTTGCTACTCTGATACATGCACTATTTGCCTGACCTGCCAGTTCAGGTGGATGACCGTGTCTTGTAGGTTCACATTTGCCCTTTCCCTCTCCAATTGCGAATGATGAATGGAGTAGCACGCCACGAGACAAAGTTTGGCATTTTCTGGTATAACCTAACCCTGATTTAAACTTCTCCACAACTTCATCACTTTATTCCTCGCCTGAAAACCATGCATCATTTCCCTTCCGATTCAAAATTGTTCCCCTATAACAAACTCCCAATGAAACACACTGAGGTTATAAAGTGACAAACTTCGCAAAAGTTCACTCTTGAAAGGCACAGTAGTTCTGGATAGCTATTATGCAACATTTATTAGGTTTATCTGTTTAAAGCAGATGAATTTTTATAAGCATTACCGGCCTTCATCTGTCCGTATAGTGCGATGACAAACTCTTGCAACTGCTCTACATTTTTACTGAAATGAAAGCTACTCAGCGGGAGCAGCCAAGGCTAAATCCTGGCAAAGAAAGTCCTTGAAATACTGGGAACTAATTAAAAGGATTTATCACGTACTACACAAAAGGCAAGGTATGCATGAATGACTTATATTCTTTGTGGTTGCAGTGTTCATCAGCAACACCCCCACACCTGTTACATCACAGTTAGCTTAAACAGTAGGAATTAATTTAACAGCTTGCACCAAAACCCTTTGCTACATATGGAGCACATACCAGCAGACTATTAGAAACGGTTTCATCTCAAAAGAACCTATTGCATGCTATTGATTAGTAGCATGTAGCCAGCAAGAATGCAGAACAAGCTGGTCATTATTGCTAAATAAGACATGACTTATTAGCAATAAGGATCACATATGCTTCAACCCGGTCTTTATGGGAATGTTTAGTGTTTAGTGTTCATTAAGACAACTTTGGAGAAAACTGATTAAAAAATATATATGTTTAATAATGAGAAGCTTCCTCAGTAGAGCAGGAGCAATGAGTTTACACAACAGTGACCCCTGATGACACATCTCAGGATTTTCTATTAGAGTTTCAGTTAAACACAAACCCTTAAAAAGTCTTTACCCAATTCAGAGCAAGTGCATTTCATCCTGTTTGGCGTCATGTACTTGAGTAAATGTTGAAACTTTCCACATCATCATGTCACAAACCGCACACTTTAATAAATTTAAATGGGGCTCTATGTGATAGACCACAACCAGTAATACTTGAATAGAGAAGAAAAATGTGCATCTGACCAGCTCTAGATCATTTGCCTATTGAAGTAAAGCAATTGCACAACCAAGTTCCATCCCTCTTAGTGGAGGCGTTGTATTCATGTGTAATGTGTAGAACTTTTCTGCCACACAACGCATTGCATGTGGTTCAAAGTGTTTTCATCTCATCTAACAAGAACACCGCCTTTCGATACATTCCCTTTGTCCCCTGTGTGACCTGTTGCAAATTCTAAACTGACTTCTTATTCCTTTCTTGCAAAAATGGCCGCCAGGACACCTGGCTACCATATGAATGTCAACAACAAATAACCCGAGACAACATCCAGTCCGTGTTTACTGAACATGTAATAAAGTTAAAAGTCCTTGCACCATCCTTGGTGGTGAACCAAAAAGAAAGCATCTGATTTGACCGCAGCTTGAGGTGCATTATTGTAGCACACACACAGACACTGCTGGGTCATGTTTCTGCAAAGTCAAAGCTAAAAACTGAACATTTAATAGCTGCAAAGGTCAATAGAGTGCATAGAGGTACGGAGACGGCACAGAAAGAGTCAAACAGAAGACGCAGCCTCTCAGACTTTCTCTTTACACTGATGTAAATCTCCCCGGCATCCAGTAGATTGGTTTTATTCTATTGTTAGGATGCTACGCAGCTTTTCCTCACCTACCACTGAAAAACCTCTCAACGCCTTCTCAGAAAAAAAAACAACAAACAAAAAAACACCTGCCCTGGGATATAAATATTTATGAGAATACACTGTCAAGCTAAAGGTGCTAATTATAATATTGTGCATAGTCAGCAAATGCGGTTTGCACTCCCACCTGCCATCCTTATCTGGGAAATCTTTTGCTTCACAAGCTTAAAATTCTTTTTTTTTTTTTTAAATCAGGAAGTAGGCATGCGAGTCCTGCCATCAATATTTATGACCGCATCAAAAAACAAAAAGAACCCCAGCAGAACCTATTCTTAGTAATGCTGTGTATACCGTTGTACAGATATAGAGCTAAATAATAGCTCATGTTTACACCTGGCATTCAAATGCTGGGACATATTTTCTCCTAACAAAGAGTCCAGTCAGCAGATGAAATACTCCGGCAGCCACAGTTAGATAACATTTCTTTTTTTCTGTTCTGTGCGGGAGCTGCTAGTTTGCAAAGTTGTACCATTGAAAAATAGCTAAATAACTAATATCTTAGAGAGCGTGTCAAAGTCTACATCAGGAAATACTTTTATGTTTAAAGATAATTATATAATCTTGTACGTTTCCTTGAGAAAGAAGGATGCGCTGAAAACTCAAATCGTTATCGTTTTTTTCCTTCCTCGTGCAAATACAGCTGGGAAAATTAATTCAAGTTATTTTACAGCTGAACACATTTCTGCCTTTGATCTGTTTTGAGATCAGCTCTGACTACAAATGATGATTTCCCCAATTGTGGATGCAGACCATAAGAGCTAGCTTAGTTTCTTTACGTCATAACAGACTGCAAATAAGATCAAACCATTTGCTGTCAGTTTTAACATTTATTTTTAACTTCACAGAAAAGCTTTACTTGAACCAACAAAACTAATTACTCGCTAAAACTAAATAATTAGCATCATACTTTAGCATATTGGTGGAAAGTCTCGCATAGCTAATGACAGGTGGGGATGTCTTTGAGGAAAAGTTGGATGCATTTTAAACACTGATGACATTAAGCTGGAGTAATGTAGTGAAGAAGAAAAAAAATAGATCCAGCCTTATTTACTGATCATCATGTCCTTTCTGCGGGGTGAAACACAGTGCCATATACAACAGATGGTAGGAATGCCAAAGGCAGACAATGAAGCCATATACAAGGTTACTGGAAGGCCAAAACAAAGTCCTCCCTCATTTAAATGTCTTGGTAGCAATGTCATCAACAATCTGGATACACATCCGTAGACGACGCAAATAAACATCCACAGAGCCACACAAACACACCACTGACACCGTCAGGTGTGTTACTCGCCTGAGAATGTCTAGTTCATTCTTTTTAGAAAAACAGCCATGCTTGCTGGGCTTTTTTTTTTTTGCTTTATTCCCTCAAATGGCGAATACTTCGTACAAGCAAGAGTCCTTCGCAAGGAAAGAAGGAACAGAGACTGTGGGGAATACCGTATGAAGTACATCTAAGAGGCAGATGGTGTCGATGTGAAAACAAGATGAAGCGGGATCAAGTGAGACTGCCGGCCCAAAGTTGTTTACTAATCCTGCATGTGAGCAAAAAGAAAACGGGAATATCGAAGGGAACAACCTTAGAAAGGTGTCGGGATCAAAGCCTTCAACTTGCTTCTTTTTCTCCAGGTTTAATTTAAGAGCGTTACACTTTCTGGCTTGAAAACGGCACTCTGCCAGAATCCTCGTCTCTCTCACCAACACGCACCTCACTGCGTTTAATGCGATAGGTCAACAAAGCGAAAGAAAAATGATGGGTTTTTTTCTATATAAAAAATTCTGAAATGTGCGGCATGCATTTACACCCAAATCCCCTGAGTCAGTTCTTTGTAGAACCAGGTCTCGACCAGTTTTGCACGTCTAAAGGCCAAAACCTTTGCCCACTCTCTTGAAAGACGTCTCAAGCTCGGGCAGGTTTCATGGCAGATTCTCAACTGGATATGGGACTTTGACTGGACCATTGCTCAATCACGTCCGAGTAGAACACAAAAAGTTAAACATTTATTGGAAGTAAGAGGAGAAAGTGCAGTGAGAATTGTATTTGTTGTATCAGTGTTGTCTCAATTCCATGTAAATGCTCACTGTTCACACTAAGGGTAACACTTTTTTCCTCAAAAAAACTATTCTTATTGAAACTGATATGACTTCTCTGCTGTGTCAAAAACGTCTTGATTCTGTTTGCTGACCTTCAACTGAGGCATCAGACGGGGCATAAGGAGTTAAGGGAACCACTTCTATCCTCAGCAGCACCTGCCCTTCCAAGACTTTGCGATCAGCTACAGATCTAAAAACAAGTGATGGTTTGATCAAAGAGTGTCGGGAGCATCGTGCACCACTGAAGGGGAAAACATAGTGTTTTTTTTTTTGGAGCTGCTGGAATTTACGAGAGCGGGTTGGCACCTCTTAGGTCCGTTTGCATATGTCAATATTAGCTGCTTGAAAAGGGATTTAGTGTGGCAGGAGATATCCGTGTCGATAACTAACTGCTGCACCGCTGGTTTTTCTTCCAAGCACACAGAGGAAAAAAAACAAAACAGGAAAAGCAACCTGAAAAACTTATTTTAGGACGTCTCTCTTGCATGCAGCTGTCAGGCCCACGACTGTTACCATTGATTTAGTGCAATCTTTGAGTTTTTATGTTTTAACCAGAGAGCTAAGCACATTAGACAGGTCTTGTACAAAAATGTAATGAGATCATTGTCAGAATGCATTCGTGTACCTCATCTGTGAGAGGTTACAATATTTAGATCTGATTTATTTTTTTCGCTGAATATGAACCCTGTTTTTTTTTTTTTTTTAATACATCTAAAGGCTTAGTTTCTCCCCCTTTTAAATTGCTTGATGGAATCTTCTGTTATTCAATAACGTGGTCCAAGATTTCAGGCTTTGTGTGCTCTGCAGATAGCAACGCTGCCCCCTAAGGGAGCGTTTCGGTTCGTGACTCTGGGCTCTGCAAACATGCATAAAATACCTGAGTGTTCAAAATACACAATGGATGGCTCATATCAAAACATTGAGCTTTATATCAAAAACAAGGTCAGCGAGACAAAACAATATAGAAATCATGTCAGAAACGGAAAGATGGACTCAGACGTGATCAGACATCAACATGACAAAGATCTTTGCCTGCAATCCTGGCGACTCTCTGCAGATCCCGAAACCATAAAACGTGTGTAAAATCTTGTGGGTCGCTCATGGGGAAAAGTTTATGCCGTTTAACACACCCACCATATGACCTCATCTGAAAAGCCAATTATATTGTTGCTTGAATCCAAGGAAAAAAAAAAAAAGAAGGAATATTTCAGCAATTATTCTAGAGATTAATGTATTTTATCAGTGGCCACATTTTGAGGTAAACTGATATGTATATGGAGCACTGGAAGCTAATCCAGCACAAACAAATGTATTTATTTAATTAATTTAATTCACAAAGCAAGCAGGGACTTGATATACTTGAAAAAAAAAAACTGTATTTATGATTAAAAGCCACATCTTATGACCTACACTACCACATAAATAGATGAACCTCTCAATTTAATAATGATTTCAGATGTGCACCAGTAATACATTTAGCCATTAGCGGATAAAGAATACCAGCAGATTTTTAAGCAACTTAAAAAGAAAAAATAAATAAAAATCTGAAAATATTCCAGCCAGCAGCTCCAGGGTGCGGTGACTCAACGGGGAGGTGAGGTGGCTTCAGCTGACCTTAAGATACAGTGATTGATGTGACGACAAACAGAGTCTTTGACTGCCCCACGTACACAACCGCACACGTTTAAAGATGACAGACGGGATCTGCAACCACCAAAAAAAACCAAAAAAAAACCAGTACAACGCCCCTTCAGGGGGCCGGGGACAGATCAGAGGTTGCAGTGTCATCAGAGCTGGCAGTCAAACACCAGGGAAAGAAGATCTGCGTTGAGCATGGATAGTGAGGTGAAAACACAGAGAGGGAGGGCTTAGGAGAACAAGAATGCAAATGTAGAAAAATCCACATGAAGCAGAAGAAAGAAAAAGCGAGCGATGACTTGCTCAGACTCAGCCGCCCTCCCCTGATAATGTGCTTATTTTGGTGTTGCAGCTGAAAGCGAACACAAGGAGAGAAAGGCAGATTAAAAACAGACTAAAGGAACAGTGAGATGTCAAATAAAGTGAGCAGCACAGTTTGGTAGGACTGGTTTCTGGCTCGGGGTGGGGGTGGAGAGGGGGTAAGATGAGAATTGAAACCGCCGGATGCAAAATCCTTTTATTTCTTTTTTGTCATTTCAACTACTGAAACTTTCTGTCAAAGTCTCTGGCAATAAATCCTCTTACCTCCATCTCTGCTGCCCAAACTTTAACCACTAAAGTCTCTTTCTAAAAAAAAAAACTCCTAACAGGCATCTATCCATCTCTCCTCTCTCCACTTATACTACCTCCAACTCATCTTGCACTTACAATACGTTTTTTCCCCCTTCTGCTGAACCACTTCCCCTCTCCTACCCACCGACTCCCCCAGCTCTCTCAACTGCTCTTTCCTCTCTGTCGGCGGCCATTAGTTCAGCCTGGCTGGCGATTTCCCCAGCAGAGACCCCCTCTAACCTTACTCTGCTCGAGGGAGGGGGCAGAAACACCTTTTAAGAAGCAAAACATCCTTGGATGGCTCACAATACACAGGGGCACGTCACGCAGGGACCCCGTCTTGCGCTCTGCTGCTCCCTGTCTCTGTCGTTTTAGCTCATTCTTCCTTATAGTTAATGTTAAGCACAGATTCATTAAGAGTCGCTCCTCTAATTCACATTCTGATGAAAACAAAAAAAAGAAAGAGAAACTAGTTCAAGGGCAGGAGTGTTGGTAAACATAAAAACATACCGAGATGATTTTTAGCTGTGAAATCTGCTAGTCTACACCTCAGAATACATAAGGTTAATATTTATTATTCAATTCAAAGCAAGAAATTCCTCTTAATATATGTCAACATTCATTTCCATTTGACTATTATAGATGATGTTGTTCTTTCTATTACATGCACGTTAAGCCCAATCGCAATCATTTTAATGTTTGTTGACTCAATCATTGTTCAGCAGACAATCAATGGCTGCAACCACAATGATAGAAACCCACTAATGCTAATCAATTCTGTTCAAAATACTGTATCCAGTCATAATGATGGAAAGTTCAGTGGAAGGAAAAAGTGTGTCGACATGACAGTACTGGCCCATATCAGCAGTCGAAAGTCGTCCCTTTGTCAATTTCATAATCGCTTAAAGGTAGAGATAAGAATGTGACATTGTGTACATGAATGGATGGCAAAATTTAACAAAAACCAAATAATAGTGGAAGGAAAAGCATAATCTAAAAAATATTTTCTATTAAATACACCTTCCCCCTCCTTCCTTTAGTTCTAACATCTATTCTCATAGACCACATCTTCTTTTGTGGAACAAACATCCAGACCAGGATGCAAACTGGTGGCAAAATGTGACTAACAAAGGAAACCAAGTAGAAAAATGCTAAAGCTAAAGAGCTAAAAATATTTACGAGTCCGCTTATGTCGAAATCAACAACACAATGAGATTATCAGAAGAAAGAGCTTGGAATGAGAAATCAAAATAAACTGACAGAAAATCATAGTACTTCAAAAATGCTTCCATATTTTGAGTGATTTAGAGAATTTTCCTGAGGTAGTGGGCAAATAATGTCAGCTCAAGATGACATTAACCAGAGAAAACGGAATAAAAATGCTTGAACACTTATAAAACCAGGTTATCGCACCTTAACTAAACTTTCTCCTTCAGCAGATGTGAACATTTTATTTGACTTGTGCAAATTATTTACAGACCTAAATTCACCTCTACCTGAACTGTGCCGTCTACCCAATAATTAACCATTACAAAACATCAAATGTATAGAACCTTCATTTGAAGGAGATTCCATGATTACGCTAATTATTACGTTTTTTACATTTCTTCCTGGTTATTTTTCTGACGTTTCAAGCCTCGGCAGTGCAAGCATGCCGGTAATGTTAAAGAGGAAATTTTATGACGTGTGACTGCAAGACATAATTAAAAAGCGAACGCGTGTGCACTTCACACTTTAAGCCGGCTGCCTGTGAAAACTAAACAGCAGGTCATATTGGCTTTTTCTGGGTATGATTTTTTAAAATTTTTTTTATTCTGACTCATCCACAAGATTAAAACTGCTGTTTTTGGATCTGTGTTTTTCTGCAGGAGACGGTTCTAGTTGAACACACATCTACGTTTGGCAGACAATAATATCTCGTTCAGCCGCAGCTATCCGTCCATGTATCTGTACCCCCAAAGGAAATGAAGCAGACTAAAAAATGTGAAACTTTCTTTTTTTTAATGTAGAAGCGGCAAATAAATTATGATTTTGAAGATTTCTAATGGTATATTACCTTTGCGAGGCCTTGGATGACTTTAATTATAAATCTACTCACATAGGCTTTAAACATGCACCATGATTCTGATTGTGCAGCTTAAGTTGGAGATAACTAATGGGGATGAAGACTGCAGAAACCTTTTTCAGGAATCAGACTATTGTCCTGCGGGACACGCAAACCTCTCCTTTTGTTCTGAGTACAAGAACCAGAGTCAATCGTGTTGCTTTGACTACACCAAATAAAACAAAACACATAAATGGTATTGCATATTAACCTGAAATGCTTGGGGATGAGCCAGTATGGAACTGTTCTACTACATTTCTAAAATAAATCCGACCAACTTTAAAGTACTGCACGGAAAACTCAGCAGTACTTGTAAAGTAGAGCCATGTTTTCCCAAAGTGAACTACCCTAAATCATAAAACTGTTAGCCCTCAAGACAGAAAATGTGCTTGTGTTCATATCACTATTGCCTGCTTTCAAATATATTAATGTCTCCACTTTTAGATTATTTTACGACGGTAAAATTGTCTTAAAATGTTGACAGTGACGAACTGGTTGGTACTTCACAAAGTGTCGGCTTAGTACAAATGGCTTTGACAAATGGCCTAATATCGTCAGTGATTTTGAATATGTTGGGATTTAAATCCCCCGTCCTTAGCACTTAGCGCCACAGTCAAGCCTAACTGCTCTCTTCCCATTTCCTCATCTTTCACCACTTGAAAAGCACGTTAAATCAACGAAGCTTCAAGCTGACAGTAATTTGCCAAGTTTGAACATGCATTTCTCATTTAGAAAAATGTGCAATCTCTGTCTGACGCATTCCTCAACCTCTCAATAATCACCAGAAGCCTCCTGATTTAAGTCCTCAGAAGGTATAATAATACCCATGAGGTGAAAATTAAGTGGAACAGACAAAAATGACGGCTTTCGTGGAAGTGTGCGTGAAAACAAACACTGAGCTGGCTGTAGAAACAGACTCCATCTCCAATCGATACGAGATGGAAGCTTCATTTCTGTGTGCATGTGCTAAGCATGCAGGAAAAGTCCTGAGAGGTTGTACTGGGTCAAAGTTCAAACTTCCACGGCAGCATAATGGCATGACCTATTGATCTCAAAAAGGACTGTAGAGGTACTGACCTCTGCGGGAGCAGGAGAGTGAGGGGGCGACCATCTGCACATGTGTGCATTTAAGTGTTATTGGTCTACAAGACACTTACAACACTGATAAGATTAACATAATAGGCGCTCTACTGAAGCATTTAACCACATTTTAGAGATTTTTTGCTAAATGAGACTTACGCCAACACTTTATTTGACTGTCATAAACATGGCATAACACCTGTCATGAAGTCTTCATGGATGCTTATGACTGTTGTCATGAAGTGTCATTCGGTAAATAATGACACTTTTAATGCAAAGTTGACACTTTTAGTTTACCTTCAATGCAAGCTTTCATGGAACTTTGCATTAAAAGTGTCATTATAAGGCAAAGTTGACACTTTTCAAGAACTTTTAATACAACTTTAAGTGCAACTTTGCATTGAAAATGTCATTATTTACCAAAGACACTTCATGACAACAGTTGCAAACATTTATGTAGAGTCGTTCGTGTTCATGACAGGTCTTATGTCATGTTTATGGCTGTCTCATGTCAGTCTTTTGCACACCTCTTCAAATAAAGTGTCACCGAGGCTTACCTTATGTCTCATACTTCAATTGTGCATCCACATAGCTGGGGAGAAAATCTGTCCTTAAATACAACATGCTTAGGCATGTTTAAAAATCAAAACATTTAAGCAAAAATATTTGGGCACAGTTCTGGTATCAAAACTTTTTAATTTTCTAAATATTTCACCATTAAAAACAGCTCATCTCTGTAGTCAGTGCTTTATGGTTTAGTTCAGGAGACCAATGTCGTTTCAGTGCATATTCCGATTTGCACTAGACGTCCTCCTAGGATGTCATAGAGTTTAAATCTGAACCTCCAACATGTATCTGTCCTGCCGCAACCTCAGCATGTAATATTTAAATCCAACTTAAGTGGCTTTTTGAACTCACTAATAAAACCGAAGAGATGATGTTAGACAGGAGGACGAATCAGTAGTAGACACGCCCACCACATCTTATCCATCAGAGAGCAGAGTTGGTGTCAGCGAGTCTCGCTCTGGAAAAATGAATGTTGCAAACTCAGAACATGCGACTAAAGTCAGACACATAAGACATGACAAAGTTAGCAACTTTTTAGCTTCAAGAAATAAATCAGATTACATACTAAAAAGCACAGAAGTTCAGTTTTGACAGTTATCAGGCACCAAAACTCCTAAAATAATGAAAATAAAATTTCTCTCGTGATCGAGGAATTTCAGTCCCAAACTAAACTACTGATTTAGTCGTTTAGTATTGCCTCAAATATTAAAATATGAAATAAACTTGCTTTAAATACAATATGAGTCAAATAATCAATCCATTAATATAGCTAAGTAGTAATAAGCCAGATTTTTAGTGTTTCAGAAAACTGCTACGCAAAAAAAACAATCCTTAGAATGAAGATGTGTTTACTGAAGGCAGAAGCTGTAGGAGTCAGTAAACCATCTGTTGCTCTGCAGAAAAACATATTGCCCATTATTGATGGTTTAGACAGGTGTGATGTACTATTGATGAAATGTATGATGTTTATTTCAGTTTTTTAACAAGGCACTGCTAGTAATCAAATGTGAATTTTAAATATTTGAGTCCACGCTCTCAGATTCAGCCTTTAATCTGAGAGTTTGTCAGTAGGCATGCGTTAGTCAGCACAATATGAGCAACTACAGGGCAAAATCTTGCAGCCATACAGGAGTCTCCTCTCCAACTGGAGTCTTTTAAAAGAAGGAGAATAGTAATTATACTGATTTTTCTTCTTTTTATTTGACAGAGTAAGAAAATAGACCACAAACTATTGTCACCATTTTAGCATTTTATCTTTTATTAAGAAAGAAGTCTTAGTCGCTGCAGTCACAGCGGTCACATATGCAGTGGTGCAAAATGCATCATGTTTCAAGGCAAAAATATTAAGCCGAGCCCAAGGGGATGCAAATGGGCAGCAGACTCTAATCAATAAGAGTGCCGTCCCTCAAAATTGAAACCGACACCTCTAATTGGGGGGACCAAGAGCTACACGCTTTCTGATATCAAATGACGAAAATGCCAATAGCGGCATCATATGTTTACTATAAAAAGACATTGCTTAAATGCAGAGGTCATTTCACCTAACTTGGCAATCTAAGTGTTGGAAACGCTATAGATTTTCACCGGTAGCCGTAAACATATGCTGATAATGATTCAAGAGGACTCGCAGATACATTTATTTCTTCCATTCTTATGAGCTTGAAGTAAAAAGAAAAAAAAAACGGAGCCATGGGGGGAAAAATTAGGACACCCATTTGATTCATAGGATTCTTTCAAAATTAATGTTCACAGATCAATCTTTAATTTTGGGTTCATCTCTGCATAAGAAAGTTATTCATAAATAAGCCATGACAATCTCAAAAGGTTATGCTTCAAGTTTCGTCTGGTTTTTGAGGGATTTTCATATTTTAAAACTGAAGCATTTTTTTTATATCGTTTTGTTTTTACAGATGATTTCCTGGTCTCCACAAGCGACCTCTGATAAAATCAGAGAAGTGGACAAGCCAGCCAAGTCCTGCCACTGTAAAGCATTCCTAAACTTCCACTCTTTTATCTTTATGCTGACTAACACATGCCTACTCACATGAGGTTATTTTTTGGGGGGAATACAGCTGCCGTTCCTCTGTCGAATGAACGTTAAGAAATCTTGGTCCATTTTCTCTATGGTAAACTTTTGTCTGATCTTCATGTTTTTGTAAGAAAAGAAAGGTTTCTCCAGTTTTCCTTTGAAATTTCAACTATACAACCTGATTGAGGAGTATTGCACCTTCATATCAACAGAAGTAGTAGCTCAATGTAGGTAGTATAAAAACTTTGAATTAATTTTTTTTTTTTTATCGTCTTTTAACATCTTGCAGTCATCGGGTGATCAAACAATTGTTTTGAATAGTCTCCACTTTTAGACCATTTTCTCTATAGAAAAGGTCTTTGTTTACATTTCTTATCATTAAGGTAAAAATTGGTATAAATATCCATTTGACAAAATATCTTTAAAAAAAAAAAAATTTGTAAGGTGCCCTAACTTTTTGATGCTTGAAGATGTTGGAATAAGAGAGACCAAGTCAGAAGATAAACAGATGTGTCTGAAAAGTTGGGCAAAGCCAGTGGCCAGTACGAGTTATGATGGAGAGCAGAATAACACCTCCTGTCCCCTCCATGCTTGTGTGCACAATGCTCTGATTCATTATCCGTCTTTTTCTTAATGTCTTTCCTCGCTCGCTCCTCTGCTTTTCTCCTCTCTTTTGCTTTCTGTCCTTTCTTGCCCAAAGCAGTTTAGCTTACCCTTTCCCTCCTGGTCCCCATCTTCTCTCCCTTCGGTAAAATTTTAATAAGCGTTGCAAGAGGCCGTTTCAGAGCTTCGACCTTATCAGATGAACACTAAAAAGACGGCGGTGCATTATTGATCAAAAATGGTGAGTCCCATCTTCGGATATTTGCATGGGAGCTAAAATTGGATGAAGATCCACTAAATGAGTAAGAAGATGCTTTTCAAGTTGAGCTACACATCAGGAATCCTGTTTCCGGTTGTGTTTAACTTGCGATCTCTGCCCTACCTTAGAGTTTGATCTCTTCACTCTAATGATGTCTAAAGTCAGTGAAATAATCTTGAGGGAAAAGAAAAACAAAAGATTCTATCTTGCAAAAATGACATTTTAAAAACACAGAATTCTTACCTGCTTGAATTTGTGAAACTAAAATTTGTTGAAAAACTACAAATGTAGAATGTGTGTATTTGTAAGTATTAAATAGTTAATTGGTGTCTAATTTGTTTTAGCTTTTCTAACACACACACTACGTTAACTAAGGCAAACAGTGATGCAAGTGTAACATTACACTCTTACCAAATACTTTAAAGACCTAAAAACCTATATGTATAAAAATATTATACATTCTTTTTGGTTTCTAAACCACTAAAACTCACTGTCATACCATTCCTTTAGTTTGGAGTCTTTTAATGAGATGCCAAAAATAAAGCTGGATGTTTTGAGCATTGAGTAACATCGCTGCCCATCGCCCCCCACATGTTGTTGCATATTGTTGCTTAGGAAGTTTCCCATTTTTCTAATAAGAAAAACAGGAAAAATGTCCAGTTGCACAAACAGATCATCCCACCAGTTTTAGAAAGCCAGCACCTTAGCACCCTTCAGGAATAACTCTCAGAACTCTATTTTTAAATGACCGTGTTATTTTCTAACAATTTTGTCTGAAATATTCTTGTTGATGTTGTGAATCCAACCTTGTTTTAATGCAAGGTTGCCATTGCGTGACAATCTCATACTGGCCCCCGCTTCATTACACGTAGGGCTATGCAATAAATAAAATCCCAAATGCAACTTGCAATGTCACAATGACAAGGAAAGGCTCAAATGCAATATGTGGTCAGATGTACCAAGCATTCAAACTTTGCTTGCCAAAAATATTGGATGGACATACTGTCCCTTTTATGCCCAATGTTGTGCTATTTATCTTCTGTGTTGCACTACATGTAATGCACTAAAACCATTCATTTATATCTTTTAATTCCTGCAGTGCACGTACATTTGTTATCTCAGAATATTCATCCTTCGATCTACATCTTTCCTTTGGCTGTACCCTCTTCGATCAGCATTCCACCTGTGTTTAAACATTTGCTTGGACAACCTCTTGACCTCCTTAATTTCCATCTTTTCAGCTGTCAGACCACTCTCAACACATCACTCCTCTTTCTGCTCTCCGTTTCCTTCATCTGGCCTACAGTGCAAGCATCTCTCTCTTCCGCCAGCCGGTCTATCCCTCCATCACTCATCTCTGCTAGCACAACCACTGATGCATGCCACCAGAGAGAGAGAAAAAAGCACATTTTCTGTCATATTGCCATGTCAGTGAAATTTAGGAGCCATGTGTTTGTGTTTATGTGCGCGTGTCTTCGCTTCAAGGGTACTTTCATCATCAAATTCCATTTCCTCTGCAGACAAACACTTCTGCCGGCAGCCTGACAGACAAGAGGGAACGAGTGTGTTTGTGAGCCTGTCTGTCTGGGTGTGTGTTGGCCAACGCTGGGTAGACATTAGGATGTGCTGGCTCTTGTTTTGCCTTCATTTTTATTTGCTTTTCTCCCACAGCTGAGACGATGGGCATCCAAGTAGATATGCATATTGGTCTTTTTTTTTTCATATTTAATACGTCCACATACAGGCAAATATGGATATTTTACCAAGAGCCAATCATTTTTTAGTGCAAATATTGGATGAACACGCATCAAAACACATTGTGATGACGACAGCTGTACAGCGATATGACAAAAAAAAGGTTCTTCCATATAAACACCCACACAGACTGAATTAACCAGCTTCACTCTAGGTGTTTGTGTAGATTTAGCCAAAGAATCTGTCAGTGTAGGTATGGATCCTACATAGTGGGGGAACCCCAGGGTGGATGATATAATGTACTGGTCACTGAACTGGCAAAGGTTGGATTTTCCCTTGGCTCACGGCTTCACGTGTGCGACACAGGAAGCACAAGGGAACACCACGCAGGGAGTGAGCAGTTGGCACTCAGCGATGCACAGACATACAGGAAGACTAAATCAGTTAAGCTGGTTAAGCAACTGAAGGAAACATCCTCACGCCTGCGTGGTAAATTCAATGATTTAGAGGGGCAGTGTTGTGCATTTTCCAGGCACATAGTGCCATTTTATAACACAAGTGACTGCGTTGGATTCAGTTGTTCTAAAAATGCTGCAAATATCAAACATCACCTAAATGACATTTGACTTTGCAACCTTGAAATAAAAGGCTCTGTCTCTTTAAGAAGCTCCTGCTCTTTCCACAAACTGCCTCCATCACGTTTCCATTTCTATTATTTATGTTTCTAATCAAACATTATAACATGTAAAGCTCAAAAAAGTCAATTTTACAGTATGAGTACCCTTTAATGGTGATTTCTATTAAAAAATAAATTTTATCATCATTATTATTATTATTTCAACTGTATGCCACATATTATACCATCTCCATTGGTTCAATTCTGAGTTTAATATTTCAGTGTGCCATCAGGACGGGGAATGTGGCTGATCTTCAATTCAACCAGTTCTGAGATTAAAGGATGTTTCAAGTCTACAGTGAAGCACTTGCGCTTCAGCAGAAGAGCTTCAATTACCAGGTGAAAATAGGAAGTCTGGATGATGGTCAGAAAGGTGAGGAATATTAACAACGTGATTATGAATACGAAGGTTGGGGAGAGAAGGAAGTCTACGCTTGAGTTCAGACTGAAGATTCACGTGGCGAACGGGAAGAGCTGGAGGTACCGGAGAATAAGTAGAGCAGTTGTTTAGCTTTCTCATTTAGTTCAAAATATAGAGATTTTAAATGTTTTTGAGTTTCCCAGAGGAACATGGGGAAAAAAAGAAAGCTCACTTTAGGGTCTCAGTAAATGCTACATCCGTCTCCAGTCACCCGTGCCATGCGGATGTTAGGCTCTGCCTTGTGGACAGTTTAACTTCTTAAATTCAGTGAACCGAAAGTTCTTCAGCTTGACATTTTGCTTTTGGAAACTTCTACCTTGTCATCCAATTCACTGTACTTCCCAACCAAGGAACAAAGCTCCACTGGGGGAAGAAAAAGTACTACCCATTTTGGATCTTATTTTACCTTAGAAGCGACTTCTTCTTCTTCTCTTGTCCCCTAAGTGCAGCAACTTTGCTATTTTTTTAATTTGTGCGCCTTATTCCCAAATAGGCTACACTCCCTTTCCTACATCACATATCTCACGTGGAAATAATTAGGCGATTAAAAACTCTTAAAGCTTTGAAATTGCAAAGGGAAAACTAAAAGACTCAAAAGCACTTTTTTGGCACATGCAAGCTGAACATAATCTGCTGGCAAGGAAAATGCGAAGAAAGTAAGCAAATTCTTTCTTGAGCCCAAAGAGAGATCATAGACAAATGGCTGGCATCATTAGCCTGGCACATTGTGGCTATGTTCTTGCCAGTGCAGAGTCTCAAAGCATGTTTAAAAGCCTCTCTAATTATATTTTTGGTAAAAAAAAAAAAGTCGGATAAAGGGGGGAAAAAAATCAATAAAGCTGTTTACAAGGATGGTAAGACGCAAAGAGGGGAAGAGTGTTGCAAATGTCAGTCATATTTCCAATGAGGAGCAAAAAATAAAAATAAGTTTTTGGAAAACTGGTGTACCTATTCGCATGAGCACATCAGAAATTCTCATGGCACCGAGTAAAACCAACATAATTTCAAGGTACCATATTTATGATACAATTCAGTACAAAAATCTACAAAAATAATCTGATTTTAAAAAATAATGCTTGCCACCTGATCACTTAGTTTCAACTATATCTTAGGGTTTTTTTAAAAAAAAACAAAAAAATATATATATTTTTATTCTAGTTTATGTGCCTCAGGTTTTTGGGTCATAGTACGCATAATAAAAAAGGTTTAAATATTCACGGTTTTCCATTAAGATACACAGGTATATTCAAGTATCTGAGGAGAATTTGTCTCTTGTAAGCAAAGGAAAAGTGTAGCTGCGTTTTAGCCAGCTGTCTGACAGTGAGCAACTCCAAACCGCTGGAGAAAAGCGATCACCAATATTCTCCACTGAAAGAACTTTAACAAACTCCAAGAAGTAGAGTCACAGAAAATGTTAGTTTTGAAGCTAACTTTTGAAAACCTTAGCACACCTCGACACCAATAACCTGATCTTATCTTACTCCCATTCTCAACACATGCAATTTCACACCGGGTGTAAAGCATAAAATGAATACAAAACTGATTTTGAACAAACAAACAAAAAAAAAGCACAGATATGATTAAGGAGTTGAAAGCAGAAGGAACTGCAATAACCAAGCAATGTGCACAAAAGCCTTGAAGTATCAAACGTATAAAATATATCTACAGAACATGCAAGAAAGAGTGAAAGGGGGGAAAATATTACTAGATCATCTGACAGAATAATGTGAATTTTTCATTAAGGCCAAAAGCAAAAATAAGGATAAGTTTTATTTGCAAGGAGACAGAAAACTGGCACGGTGGTAAGACACTGCAATAAATGACTGCGGCTCGCATGGAGCAGGCATTGCATCAGGAGCCAGTCCACAGTGAATGTGCTTTATTAGATCTAACATAACTGAATAAATGGAGAAAACAGAGTTAGAGGAAGCTTTTGTTGCAGGGGAAATGGCTTGAAAACCTGCCCTGGGGTTTAAATGGGGGCATGTAACTTTTCTAAATCTAATACTCCCATTAAATTTGTTGGAAAGTAACTGACTTTATAAACATCTCTCTGCTCTCAATGGATCAAGAAGTCAGGGCATCACTCAACCCATTGTGTATTTGCCTTAAAGCAGAATTTTAAAGTTTAAATTCTTGCATCCCCCGAAGGGAGAAGTTGGTGTCAACGACATGCTGAATGGTTAACACGTTTGACACCAACGTTGCAGTGGTTTCTGGATGTAGTAAAGTGTAAAAGAAGCACTTTTGTGTTTACCGAACGGCCATAAAATATGAACGAGAGAGCATGTGAGCAAACGTCCTCAAAAGATGGAAGCAGGAACATGAAAAACATCTTCACCTCATTTTGACCTGACAGAAAAACGGAGGTCTTGTTCAGCGGGCTGGCAAGCCAAGTCAAATGAATATTTGAGCACTTTGCCCAATGCACACCGAAGCTGGAGGGTTTTTCTTTACTTTGGACCACAAACTACAGCTGCCCTTGATATGAGAACACTCCAAAGAAAGATTGGACAGCGGATTTTTTTCTTTCTTTCTTCCCCCTCCTCCCCCAAGACCTTTGTGTACGAATACTACCATCGCCTGTGCAAAATCTGTAAGCTAAAGCTTTATAAAAAGCAAAGAAATTGTCTGAAACAAGAAACAAGTCTGGCACTTCGAGCAGCGTGTAGTCGAATTTTGTGGAGTCAAATTTCCTTTCAAACTTTTGCATTTATCTTGCAACAACTACAACTTTTCTTATATTTAGCAAAAGTATCAATAAAACTACGAGCGGGTAATGCTGCTCATTACAGTCGGATCCGGTGCCGACATGGAAGATGGATTATATCCCAAATACATAACCTGATGAAAAATTTTGATGCGAGACAAGTTCAAGGGTTTCCATTCAGCAACCGGTAAAGTTCATAAAAGCATTTATTTACCCCAAACAGGCATACCATAATGACCAGTGCCTGGAAAATCAATAATACTGATCATCTATTTATCAAGGCAGCTGTTGGGAGGCTGAGATATAGTAGGCAGCAAGTGGAGACACCGGGACTGCCGTTGGCAGTTCTCTATTAGTGGCAAAAAGGAAAAAAAAGGATGATTACAAGAATTTGAGAGTCTGACCAATTGTGACGGTTAAACGCCTGGACTTTCTATTTACTTTACTGGTCAGTATCCATCAGAAGTGTTCCAACGCACAAATTGTATTGAACTGGCCACAGCATCTTTTACACAACAAATGGTGTAACTGCCCTTTTCATCATTAACCCATTGGCATTTATTCAATTCCCAAAGATACTTTAGAATCACTAACAAAAGACATACAATAGCAAACCAAATTGTCCTAAAATCTGTCTTTGTGTCCTTTAAATGTCACTGATATTGTTTCCGCAAAGGTTGAAACTCAGTCTGTCCTTGATGGAGAAAACAAGGTCAACCTGGCCTTCTGTACAAAGAATATGTTCAAAGGATTTCTCAGCGTATTTGGAACCCGGACACATTTCCAACCTTAAAACTGTTCGCCTGTTTACTGCGCTCTCAGTTCCAGTTTGCATGATCAAACTGACCAAAATGGGAGTTCACAACTTTGAAGATAACAAGCAAAAATAAGTTTTTAAAAAAGAAGAAAAATATACTTCTCACCATGTGCCTCTAAGTTTCTCAAATAATGTCTCAATTAATTTCTATGTAGCTCATGATTTTGGATTAAATTACACTTTAAAAACGTCTTTCTTTGTAGTTTTACTTAACAAATTTCCCCTATGCCCCAGGGCGGATATGTGCTTGTTACCTACTCTTATCAGTGGCAGCATAATGGAAACTGTAGTTCCTTCTGTTTGAAGACATTTGTTTTCTTTGAGGAGAAGCATCATTACCAAAGTAGTAGTAAGTCAGAGGGGAAAGTGCTGCTTTTAAAGGTGATGAGGGGAGACTGTGATAAAGCAGATAATGGATTCTTTATAATCCCTTAGAGTTTCCTCTTCCTGAGAGTCCTGTGCGCCGACAATCAGATGCACGGCTACATCTTCCCAACCTCCAAAAAGATCGTAATCCGTTAGCTGTACCACCGTAACGCTGTGTGCATGAGTTTTGTCTTAGCGAGTGGATCGTGAGGTTCCATTAACATTTATTTGTTCGTTGGTGTCTTGGATCACTTTCTGCCTCACACCCATCGATTGCCGTATTGATCGGAGCCATATGAGGCGGAGGAAGCTGTGGTCATGCATCTCAGAGCCCGTAGCACACAGTGGTGCATGGGAAGGATAAATCCAAACCCACGGAGAGAAAACACAGGTCACTACATGTGGAGAAGCTCGACGCGTGCATTTATTCGTTCTTTGTTATTTTGTTGGCAAGCAAAGGAACATATCTTCTAAGTAGTTTAGTAGTGCATTGAGGTTTCAATTAAAACGTTGCTTTGAATTTCATGATTTCGTAAAGTTTCTGTAAAAGACTACGGGTGAAATGAGATCTCTAGATGTTAAAACGTGCAATACTTCTCATCAAAGTGGCATCTTTCTTGAGAAACACTCTATTTGTTGTCTGCATATGATAAGTTACTTTGTAGTTTAAGTTTTAAAGCTGACAGCCTGTGTCTGAGACTCTTTCTATAATGTGAAACAGCAAGTAGCTCTTGTATTGCTCTAATAGGTGATAAAGATGTCCGCCCTTGGTGACTGGTAACATTCAACGTCATAAGTGAAGAAACTCCCACCCACTTTGAAACTTTTTCCATTATCGTTTAGCAGAATTTTAGATATTGCTTAAAAAAATATTGAGCCACAACATTTTTTACAAATGATTGTAAGCACGACTGGAAAACTGCCCCTTATTAGCTAGCTAATTGTTAGCTGGCTGCTAACAATTAGCTAGCTAGCAAAGCTAGACTTAACTTGTGGTAATCTAAAGGACTGTTTCACATTTTTAAACTTTATCTGAACTGCATTTGACCATCTTAAGCTCAAACTACAACACATCAATAAACTGAGTAGACAATTCTATTGTGAACAAATTATATTTAATACCATGTTTTTGTGAACATGTAAGAGTTTAAAAAAGAAACAAAACAAACATTTTGCAAAGCCTTTTGAAATTCACACCACCAAACAATTAAACCATCATTAATATTAATATGTGAACAAGTAAAATTGGACAGATCAGGCTGTGGAGGTGGTCAGCAGCACCAAATTCCTGGGGGTGCACATCACAAACGACCTCACCTGGACTGTGAACACCACGTCTCTGGTCAAGAGGGCACAGAAACGTTTGTATTTCCTGCGGAGGATGAGAAGAGCACACCTGCCCCCGCCCATCCTCAAGACGTTCTACAGAAGCACCATAGAGAGCATTCTGACCAGCTGCCTCTCTGTAGACTTAGACTTAGACTGACTTTATTGTCATTTTGCATGCACAAGTGTATACAGAACGAAATTTCGTTGCATAAGGCTCAGGACAGTGTTATGAGGTTCCAATGTTGTGAGGTTACTCCAGAATAAAATAAAATACAGTATAAAATATGAATATAAAATATAAAGTGCAGGACTGATCCTTTTCATTTATAAATTCTTTAGAAACCCATTTCTGAAAAACAAAAAGCTGAGACGTTCAGTTTTGACAAAAAATATTGTGGACGTTTCACCTCATTTTTGTGATCATGCTGCTGAAGTGAATCTCTCATCACACCATTTGTAAGAAGGCCTACTGCTTAGAAATTAAAATGCAGTCTCTGTAATGCATTTCCCAGAAACAAGTTTGGAAGATGACGCTGTGGCCCTGGGTAGGTCAAAAATATTTTACTTGAAATACAACCTCAATAATGACGCATCTTTACAAGCGTTTTCATGTGGATGGTACTCCAGTATACACCACCATAACATTCCAGGGCAGCAAATTGGCATCAGAATATAGACACTGCCCACCATGAATGCCTGCGACCAGATTTGAGAACTGACGGGTTGTTGTTCAAAACCAAATTTAAATATCAGCAAACAGTCATATTACATGTCACAGCCTCAAACCTTCACCCAATGTAGCTGCTTTGCAGCAGCTGACCCCTAAAAGTCTGTTCCCGACTCGGTGAGAACGAGTGAAAGCAGAGAATGTTCCTTTTTTATTGGAAAAACAATCTGTTCTAATCTGCAGAGAGATGACTCTCATCACACCCCCAGGACCACAATTCATTCACTTCCTATCCCTTTTTCTTTCCTCCCTTTTTTTCCCCCCACTAGCGCAGCTAGCCACCCACACAGAAAAGAGACACACACATTTCCACACACTTGGACAGAGATGCTCTTTTATCTGTCGCGGAGCTCGTGCGTCGAAAGAGAGCGCAGCCGTGTTTGTGTGCGCTACCATGAATGTTTTTGTGGCATCGCCAATCAGGAAAGGAGGAAGTCCCCTGCAGCAGCTTTTAAATCAAGCCTTCCTCAAACACACACACACACACACAAAAACCCACAGCAACATGCACCGATTCACTCCAAGAGAAAACGGAGGAAGACTGCGTGGAAAAATCTGAGCTTGTTTGTTCCGCTACAGAACAACAGAAATGCTACAAGACTCCATTAGCAACGCAATGGAGTCTGTTGCAAGCAAATGTGACAAGGCTACAAGTTGCACAAAAAAAAAAAAAAAAAAAAGATTTCAAAATGGAGCGTGGACCTACTTCTGATGGTTTCCCACAAGACTTGACATGCATTCCATTGTGATTAAATCCCTTGGGCAGCAGGCTAAATTTTGCTCCCCACCGGAATAAAAAAAAAAAAAAACTCTAAAAATACTCTAAAAGTTTTAATACATTGGAAAGAGGACATTATGATTACCTTAGATTCCAACCCTTGAGCAAGTCACACAATCAACTTCACCCTTCAAGTTTCGAGTGGCTTCAACTTTACCGTTTCAAAGAAATTCAGCAGCTCTCTCGGAATATTCACAGGCGAGTCTTGCACGCAGTCATTACCCCCCGTCGGACAACGCGGGGTTCAGACTGGATGTGTGCATGCTTTGAGGCAGTTAAGAGGGCAGCGTGTGCCTCTGATCCATTTTCCCGCTCACATTTCCACCAGATGGACTTACAATTCACGCTGCTCCCACCTCATTACCATAAAATAGCCTCAATTTGAAAAGTTTGCCAATGAATTGGGCCTGAAAAGTACTTTAACACCTTGTTCTAAGGCGGAATGTAAATGGGAATATGCTTCATCGGATACAGTCGGGAATTAAGATCGCACCATGTGAACGTGACATCGTTCTTCCACTTACGTTCACATCATTTCTCGGGGCGGCGGAGGTGCTCATCAGATCTGAAGCAGGTTTTGCGATGGTACTTCCAACCAGCTGCTGTACAGTTCCACACAAAAAGTGTTCATACGACTTTCCACATTTTAATACCAATTAGAATCATAAACATTGATGTATTTTCTAAGCATTTTATGTGCCAGACGAACACAAAGGGGAAAATATTTGTGAAGCAGAGGAAGAATGATAGAAGTTTATCAAAATTGCAAAAAATTGTCTGAATGGATGGCATCTGGGAGCGTCGGTTTTTCAATCTTGCCACAAGTGAATTGGATTTAGATGTGGACTTTGACTGGGCCTTTCAAAGCAGATGAATTTCTTTTAACCAAAATTAACCCATTGTAATATCCTTTACCGTTAAACAGGTTTTCTATCATAATTTCCTTTTTTTTTTTTTAGTTCTATCCTGTAATCAACTCTACATAATTTGCCTTCCCATTAATATGCAGCCGCTACCATGCCCCCCCATGGGGACGATGGTTTTTGTTGTTGTGCCCTTTAATTTAAGAAACTTCTCCATTACATACAGATCTTACTTGCTGACTTCCCAGGGCAGCTGCTTATAATGGATGCTAATCATGGGTATCAGACTAAAAGGGGTGGTTACATTATTTTTATTTATTTATTTATTTTAATGAGTCTGAGAAACATGCATCATTTTCCTTCCCATCCAAAAGCATGCACCGCTTTGTGCTGGCGCACCACATAAACCCGAAAATAAAACGCAATCAGGTTCGTGGCTGTCGAGTGCCAAAATGTGGAAAAAGTCAAAGGGTAATAAATATTTCCACAAGACAACGTAAACTAATTAAAAACACGCTTGCCCAGCCTGCTGTCAGTGGCCACAAAGTCCCAAACGTGACTCTGTACCAGACACTCAGACTTTATCATCTCCCTGTGGCCACTGGCTTAGATTTCTAAGCACTTTCTGTCTCAGATGACCAGCCAATCAATGAGCTCACTTCAATTAGCCGAGGCCCGGCATCTGGCGGGTCCTGGAAGATGTCTGTGGGCGTCTGAGGGAGTAAAGCGATGCGTGTCTGTGCACGGGTGTGTTCCTAGATATCTGCTTTCAAGGCCTGAACTCCGGTCCCAGGTCTGATAAATGCTGAATGACCTCTAAAACCACAGAGAGAGACACACACACACACACACACACACCCACGGCCACACACACAGAGAGAAGCTCGTGTTTTTGACTGGATTCACATGACTGTGTGTCCTCAGGGCGAACCAGGTTACTGAACATACGTAGATCAGAATATTACAGTCAGCACCACACAGAGGAAAATTACAGGAAATAGAGGCAAAGCATTTGAGTTCATTTACCAAATCCCTCTGGACTCGCACCAAAATTACAACCCTTTGCTTTCCCCCCCATTTTTGTCTTGCAAGTGAAATGCATACAAACTTGCATTTAATTACATCATGTCACACACATCAGAAAGTGCTAAAAGCACAGGGAGAGAATACGAAGCTGCAGCAAATTATTTTAAAGTCCCTAGAACAGGGGTGTCAAACTCCAGTCCTCAAGGTCCGGTGTCCTGCAACTTTTAGATGTGCCTCTGCTGCACCACACCTGAATAGAATAATTAGGTCACTAGCAAGGCTCTGGAGAACTGATCTATACAAGGAGGAGGAAATTAAGCCATTTCATTCCAGTGTTTTATACCTGTGGCACATCTAAAATCTGCAGGACACCGGCCCTTGAGGACTGGAGTTTGACACAGCATAGTTCCTTTTGCAGTGAGTGAAGGAAAGTGTAGACAAGTCAATGTGATGTCATGAGATTGTGACTCTTTGGCTCCCAATTAGGAATCTTCCTCTGCAAAAATAAAAGAACAGTGCAACATTACAATTCAACAGATTAGACTTGCTGATTTCGAAGAGATCCCGGAAAGACAGGCAAATACTTTTTTTTTTTACTTTTACATAATTAGGCACTGACTGTTACATAACGCCTGAAAATACTCCAAGCTCAAGGGCCCACTAAAATAAAAAAATAAATGAAAAATCTCAAACTGAAGTACTGCAGACCACTGGATTTTTTTTCTATGTAAAGGCCAACTAAAAATGAATTTACTGCAGCCTGTTTGACCTACTGTGGGATAAAAATTAAAAAATACATCACTGACTTCTTCTGCTTTTTACAGCAGTGATTTGCAGCCATTGGGGCTTTGAATGCGAAAGAGGCTCTTTATGTATTTTGAACAAATTTTTAATTAAACTTTAAATGCGTCCAGTGGAGTTTTATTGTCCTAATCCAAATTATATTACAAAAAAAAACATTGCAAATGCAGGTCCTGTTCATTATTAAAATGATGTTTACACAGATTAATCATTACATTTGCACCAACATAAAGCATCATGAAAGCTTGAATAAATGCGTAAAAAGAAAGAATATGTGCAGCGTTACTGTTTACTACAAAGTAGAGGGTGTAGGATGTGTGTGTGGTGTGTGTGTGTCAATTAGTGGACAAGTTTGCAACATCTATCGACCATCATGATTCAATTAGTGTGAGCCTGGAGAGATTAAGAAATGAAGTCTCGTCTTACAGATGTTTGCGTGGAGTTTTGCACTCTGGAAAAATAAAAAATAAAAATCTTATAGAAATGAATTGAATGTAAAAAGTCTATGTGGATAAAGAGTTAAAAGGCTATTTAAACTGTCAAGGGGGCAAGCTGTGAGAAACTTAATTTAACAGATTTCAGGTCATTTTCTCAATTAGTGCTGCACCATGTCGGAGAAGTCGTCTCCTCACAGAGTACAAGCCTTTAGCAGCGGCTATACAATGAAATCTGATCCCCAGGCAGAAGGATAAAAGATTGAAGATGAAGGAAAATTATACATATGGACTATATTGGACTTAAAAAATTAGATAATTGCATTTATGTAACCAAATGCCTCAGATATATACATGCGTAAATGCTTCCAATATTTGGATAAATGTTTATTGGCAAGTTGCGACTCCACCTCATGGTTTCCTTAGTCATCAAACTCTATTAAGTCTCACTGAATGTTTGCTCACTCCATACTCTACGTTGCATTTAGATTCACTAGATGACACAAACCAGCTCCTACAAATAAAAGGAGATTTGTCGTGAGGTTCAGAAACAATGTAGTAAGTAAGCACCAAGACTAACGTGTCCCGAACTGGAAGCTGTAGGAACCCTTCAGCCATTTTCTGCACTGAAGCCGATTCATCACCGCCACCGAACTTGGAGAGTGTTCACCAAGAAAGAAGTGCCAGCGTCAAAATCAATACTTTCAGCTTCAACTGAAATATATAGGCAAAAAGGTTATAGAGGTGAAGCAAAAAAATAAAGGAGGATATATAGAGGCATAAGTGGTAAGTATTTAAAAACCCATCTACAATTGTTTGGGACCACAGACACAAATACTGGCCTTATGAAAACACAAGCAGACTACAAAACAAGAAGCAACAAGGAAAAACTTACAAATTACTGCAAATGCTGCTGCAAGAATACTGCAGTTTTATCACTGAAGACCACAACATATTGCATTTGATTAAATCTATTAATAGTTTAAATTCTTTAAAAAGTAAAGCATATTGTTACATTTCAGATTTGACCACTTCTGATTTTGAAGTTTTCTATTAAATTGAGTTTTGTATTGTTGATTACAAGTTTATTTATTTATATTTTTCTCTTTTTTAGGCCCCTAGGTATTATTTATTATTACTTTGTATACCTTAAGAGTTTACTTGAGTTAGAAGTAATTTAGTTGTTTTTGCGTGTTTGTTCTTTTTGTGGGCGGAGCCTGTGGCTATAAAAGCCGGGCTCTGCGCCACAGGGAGGCAGGTCTGTGGTTAGACTACATCATTTTTGTTTGTCCAAGTCATAATAGAACCTCGTCACAGTTTGATTAATGTCAGACAGTGAAGAAAACTAGCTTATCTGTGCTTCCATATAATCTATTTAGATGAGATATACCAACTACAAAATAAACCCAAGATTAAAGAAATTTAAAAGATTGAGGCAATGACACAAATATTCGTGTCCACTGGCAACAATATTCAAAAGGTTCAAAAGCTCGTTGCCAGTCGTTTTTGTCAAGAGCATGATTATTGATTTGAAAGCACGATTATTAGTTGCCTGTCTTAGACATGTTTAGTATGGAAATCATTTTTCCATATTCATGCAGCGATGGGAACACACACGCAGTCGTTTCCATGCACTCAGTCGGAAACTTTCCGACTACCCACACCCTCAGTAAAAATATTTCTAAACTACAGCACCGTTTGCTGCCAGGTATGTTTGAAATTTGCATAATTTTCAGAAGTCAATTTCCAAGTCCGTGAAGACTTTCAAGAAACACTGGCCAAGAAATTGAACATCATTTCCTCTCTAAAACATATCTTGATGCAAAGTAGTTTTGAAGTGACGCTGCCTTGCGAGCCATTTTGGAAATGAGTTTAAGGATAAGAATCATATTTGTTGCCTTACAGATAATAATAATAATAATAATAATGATGATAATAATGATATATTATTAATTATTAAAGCAGAATAACCTAAAGAAAATGTGATAGTTATTAATAAATAACCAACAGTGCCTAAATTCGAACAGATCATGCTGCCATCAATACAGAAGTAAACATGAGATAATTTAGTCAGGGTTTGGGTTGCATAATCAGACACTGATTAAAGTTTTTCATTTAGGTTTTCAGCTCCTGTTTTCATAATGAAAATTTATCAATTTTATTTATATTGTACCAATTAATAAGTGACCTAGGGGCATTTTGCAGGAAAAGTAAGCAACGCTAAGTCAAGGTTAAATTAAATACAAGTGAATTCATTACATTAATCCAACTATTGCAGTTCCCAACTGTAGTGCAACTCATTAAAGCCTTAATTGAACACAATTAAATTCTATTAAGTTTGTATTCTATTTGCTGTCTGAAACTACAGATTTACTTGTGGTTCCATTGAGCCTCTCTAACTAAATGAGGCAGAGCTTTCAGTAATTTTTATTTATTTATTTTATCTTTTTTTGTGGCTAAACCGGCATTTATCTACCTTTATTTCTTAACACACGCATAAAAAAAAGCAAAACAATGTACTGCAGGTTCTTTAAAAGAGGGAAGACTTGAATGAAACAGAAAATAAAGCAGTTACAAAATCATACACGTATATGCATCAAAGTATATGCAATAAAGCATATATTCCTAATACGATTAGGGACATTTGCATATTATTATAAAATTATAATATGTTATAATTTTAATTAAATAAAAAAAAGTACACCAAAATATGTGCACTTGATTGATGCATTTATAGAACAAAAACGGTGGAAGTTCTTAGTTTTCAGGCATTTAATGAAAAACTATCACTACTTAACGGCAATAATCAATGCCAATTCCAATCGCTAAACAATTCAGAGCTCTAATTTCATCTAATTTCTAATCATGAGGTCTGGTAGTTTTGAGCATAACGCTGCTGAGCTACAAATCGTAGAACAAACAAAAGCCACTAGCTAACTTGGAGCAAAGAAAATGTTGGAGAAATCAACCATGAAGTTTGCAGTTTCAAAATATGGATTTATGATGGCCCAAAAGTCGGATCATTTACGACTTTTGGACCTTGCAGGAACTCTGCACCAGTCTTCTCCAAACATGACACACTCCTGCTCTGTGGAGTTGAATATGGATGAGCAACAGTTTGACGATTTGCCAAATTGGGTGGCTAGTTTCATTACAAATCTTTTTATTCATCCGTCATATCCAATCAATAATCTGTCACACAAACAAAGAGCAACCTGATTACCTCGTTCAGTCACTAATCTGCATTAGAAAAGCATTTATATTTATCTTTTTGTCACATTCAGTTGTTCTGAATGGAGTTTGGTGGATTTGATTATTTACTTTCCATGTATCAGAGAGACGCGGGGCTTTATTCCCAGAGACACGCCGATGTTTCAGAGTATCCGTACATGTTGGTGAGCAGGAACGTCAATGAAAACAAACATCAGAAGAAAAGCTTATACAAAAGCAACGTTTCTATTGATGAAAAGTATAAACAGGAAGCTTAAAATGCATTTAATCTTAGGAGCAAAATTTAGCAAAACAAATGGCAAAAAATTGAATTGCACTAAAACCCAGCAGAGCGAGAATGGCACTCGGAAAAAGCCAGATATACATATCAATTTGGGAGGAAAATTTGACAACTGCACAGACCGGGAGCAGATTGTGTCTGGGAGAAATGCAAACAAAATGAGCAAGGGGTAAGGCTTTGCATAATTTAAGGAGGAGAGGAGACAGTACATCACTGATGGACATGACGAATTTTGTATTATAAGGGAAAACATTACTCAAGTCGCTTTAATTCCCCAGCTGGAATCAAAGGCCCGACAGTTGACGAATGCATCCCTTTAAAGCGCACGCAGATTTTAAACACGGGAACCGTCTTCGCTGAGAAACAATCCTTCAAAACGGGGCAAAATTAACACGCACACAAATACCCACACCTAAATCTCCTCTGAGGGCCAAATTCACTTAGACAGGCTTGCTTAAATCTCCTCGCTTTATTTATAGATTGGAACAAAAATAACTTTTCCAAATTTTTTTACTTATGCACACAGATGTACACACCCTAACAGGCACAGCCAAGCCAATTAAAAGCAAGCAGATGTGAAGAGAATCAAAGTAGACATTTATAGCTTCAAAGCCTTCCCTGACAGTATGGTTTATGCCAGAGAAAAGTGTCACTGCGTCACCTTTTCTACAATATCGATGTTTGGGGGTTTTTTTGTTTTGCTTTTAATACAACAAACTCTGGGACAATTCAACAGAAGTGGCACTCAGCAATATAAATACAAGCAGCACCACAAAGACAAAGGAAGGGGAGCGAAGATGAAAGAGATATTAAACGAACACGGCGACAGATTCGCAGCAAAATGAATGATGGAAGTGAGCAATAAATGGAGGGGGAAGAAGAAGAAGGATTAAAGGGGACATCAGAAAGAATAAAGCTGCCAGTATACCAACAGCAGACATTCATTTCCAGCAACCAAAGGACATGACTGCGGGGAAAACAAAAAACCTTGATCTCCACATGCTGGTCTTCTGTGCGTGATCGGGCAGATGCATCACAATTTTGTTTGTTACCAAGTGGAAAAGATTTCCTTTTCTGGCTGACCACCTGTCTCTGAGGTGGTGCCATGTTAGATAAATCTTGTTAGGCACAGAGTGGTGTCAGGAAGCAAGCCGCAGGGACACAAACACACGGACTTTAGAGCAGCGACTGAGTGTGTGACAAGTTGCTCTTCTCTGCAGGTAACCTGCTGCTTTCAGGGGCAGCTAAAAGGGCATCCTGGGCAAAAGGAAGACTGAAGGTGGATTTGTTTCACCCTTAGCTCTGGCCACATGGTTTGTGCATTTATAAGATTTTTAGAGGTGCATGCAGATTTTATTTTTATCTGACAACTTGTTTCCAAGGGTGATAAAATTGTCATTTACCAAAAGAAAGTAAAAATATGTCTTTAAAGACACTAAAGCGGTTTTATCCAACTAAATCAGGGGTGTTAATGGCAGAAAGCAGTTGTAATTTCATCATGGTGGGCAGTTGGTCCCTCCCTGCAGTATGCGCTCGTTCACACACTTGAGAAAGTAATACAGTAAGTATTACAAAACCAGAAGATTAGACTTTACACCGACGAAAAGAAGTTTAAGGTTTCTAAACATATCTGCATGCAATCAATACAGGATAACGATTTATGATAATTAAAAATTGTAAAAATGTAGCCATTAATATAGTGGTTGTTATTGTCAATGATAAAATAACATAACACTATGCCAACCTGGATTTTTTTCTTTCTTTTTTTGACTATTCCATAAAGGGCTTGTCCATTTCTCAGTCACGGAGTGCCGATAGGCACAGCAGTAAAAGGAGTTGCATCGGTATAATTAGGACATGAGATCAGCCTTAATTGGTAAGTAAAAGCCATAAAATCTATCCATCTATTAGCAGAAAGATACTGATTGGGACTGATTGGACCATTAGCTTCTGAAAGGGATTACTTTCTTTCCAAACAGTCACTACCCTACGTTACTCTGAGTTAATAGCCAAGAGTCATCTTGAGATATACAAGTTGGAGTCAAAAACTAATAAAAAAAAATGAGTTAATGTCTTTAAACCAGTTGTATAATTTGTTCTCATATGCTTAGTCAAATTTAAAAATATTTCCCCCCCCCAATTTAACCATCTATTGTTAGTGGTGTTTTTTTGTTCTGGGCTGTTGCCAAGGACGACATAAGAAGGCAGGTGCTGAGACTAGAGAGATCAGAGTTTTGTCAGTCACACTTAGCAAGGCCCGAGTTCCTTTTCATTTCGTTTAGCTGGAGTGTTTGAGGACAACCCATTGCTGTGCCCGACAGAAATTTTAACAGATTATGTGAAGGTCTGAAAGAGACACTTGCCCAGGAGGCCGCTCCTGAAAGAACTGCCACTTACAACAATAAAAGTGTTGTAATATGCACCCATACACATTTTGAGAAATATGAAGTCTTTAAGTCTGAAAAGCACAACCTACAGAGTTAACAGAGTAAAGCATTCGTTCATTTATTCCAGTGCCCACATGAGGAGGCCTTGACAAAAGGTGGTGGGAAGAAAATTGACAATTTTACTTGAGCATAAGCCTCTGTCCTGCAACATTTGGGCGCATCCCTGCTCCAATGAGCCTGAATCAACAGGCTCGCTGCTCAGTTTGCTGGGAATATCAGTACTTTTTGTAAAGGCTTGGTCTTTGGCCATTAATTTGATTTAGGTGTGGTGGGGATGCATCTAAAAGTTGCAAAACAGTGACCCCACTCTTCTTCTGGTCATCACTAAACTATGCTTTAGGCAATTATCTAATATTGTTGTCCATCACGGAGATAAGGCCATTTCTTGACAAACCGGAGTACATTGTAAGAAATATTCATACCTTTAACCTTTATATTTTTATTCCCTAGTAGGGTCAAGAAACAGGCATGGAAGCAACCCATTTTGAGAGTTATTTGCTTCCACACAAATACTGATATTTAAACCTCTGCTCAAGTCAGAGCCTCCAACAAACTTCAGTTTTTTGTCTGTTATTCTTCTAATAAAGCACACATCCAAATTTACAAAAGAACACGCTAGCAGAAATCAGCTTTAGCAATCCAATAAGCCAGCAAATCCTATTTAATGTGTTGGAAGACAAACCTTTTCACTTCCTATGGGTTCGCACTTTACAGTGTGTGCAGGAGAAGGTGTGTGTGTGTGTGTGTGTGTGTAAATTTGTGATTTATCCAGTTTTACTAGACGGAGGTGGTGATGCCCGGAGGCTGTACTTTCCTCTGATGACATCTTGACAGATAAGGTTTATTCCTCCGAATCTCTGTCAGTTTCCCCTCCTTTGCAACCTTTTTAATTCAATATTCCTCACCGCTTCTCCTTTCCCTTGTCTTTAATTGCTTACTCTATCTCCTGTTCATCAGCTTGCAGTGCTTCATCCCGTCTGACCTCCATCTGTCTATCCTGCTCACACAAACAGTCAGCTGCACACATGCTTTTATCAGCAGCAACCTCTTCAGGTTTCATTACCTGCCGTCCACTTGAGAGTCCAACTTTTAATCCTTTTGGCTTCGGTCCTCTCTTTAGATCTCCCCTTTTTGCGTTATCCACAGGTGATCACAAGAAGAAAAGGTCTAAAACCCGCGAAACGAACAGCTTTACCTCGTGGCTGGTGCCGTGTGTACGCACTCGCACACTTCCACAAGGCGGGAGAAAAGACCCTTTAATTGTCCGCTTTCTTTCACTTTACACCGTCGACCTGACAGTCAACGTTTCTAAAGCTTTACCACACAACATCAAGTTTCCATTCATGTGTTCGCAACACGCAAGTCTTCCCACAAAGCCCATCACACCCATTATGGTTTGATATTTCAAACCGAGGGTTAGAAAAAGCCTGCTGTTATGATAATACATCATGATCCGCTGCAGTGATATTGAATGGTGTTATTACTCCTAGCTTATGGATATCCATCAAATCCATCAATGTGACATTTTTTAAAGGTCATGTTTAAGTTGATGACACTTTAAAAAGGCAGGAAGCAGAGAAAGCTGAAAAAGAGTTCTTGTTGAATCTCCCGAGCCACAACAAAAGTGAATTAGTTTTAAATCAAGCGTGTTCATCTTGATTTTGTTCATGTCCGCACCACAGGTTGCCTCGACTGTACTCACTGCAGTAGTTTTTATGGTGTTTACAATATACGACCATTAGTGATTCAAGCCAAACTGCGCAACGGTTGGCAGGAGTAAGTCAAAATCTTCAAAATAACATAATTATCGCTGTATTTTCTAATGCAGACCTGAGCATTTCAACGATCACAGTTGCTTCCAGCTCCACCAGAACACCCGAGTTGATGCATGCCTCTGCATGAAACAACAAGATGAAGAGCGGCGTGCTCAGTTTGGGGGAAAACTAGATTTTTCATTGGCTATTCCAGACGTTTTCAAATTCAGTTCTTGAGGCCCAGTGTCCTGCAACTCTTTCTGCTTCAACAGCTCCGGACACATCCCGCTGGTACTGAGGAAGACCTGGGGCAAGCTGGAGGGACGGTGATTTTTTGCTGACCTGGGATCACCTTGGGATTTTCCCAGAGGAGCTGGATCAAGTGGCTGGGGAGAAGGAAGACCGGGCCTCTCTGCTTAGGCTGCTGCCCAACCCCGGATAAGTGGAAGATAAAGGATGGATGGATGAGACGTCAGTATGGTTGCACATGGTGTTTGTTCAATAAAGACTAAACCTGATGATGCAAGGATTTTACGGGCTGAATTTCCCCATTATGAGTCAATGAGTAGAGCTACCCTAGACTTTTCTCAAAGCTGCTACTTCTGCCTTACTGATTCCAATGATTACCTGAATAAAACAGCAACATTGGTCATAGAGAACCCATGCTCTACCTGCTGAGATTATCAATCGATATTTTTATTGTACTGAACAGCGAGTTAAAACGGGGATACAGGCCAAACCTTGTTTTTCATCTGCTATTACATGCCTTGTACTGTCAAATTAAAAGAATTGTTTGTTGCCGTTTTAAGGTTTACCGTAACAAGCATAAAACGTGACAGCAAAAAGAGTGAAAATTTATTCAGCTCGGATCACAAAGCTGACTGTTTTTACCCGTGGATTAGGAAAACTTGCCAAACTACGACCGGAGTTTCTTCTCTCGCTCTCATTACCAAAAAAACTAAAATAAATTCTCCAGACGAATCATCCTGGAAAAAGCTGCTCTTTTTAGACAGCACTTACTGCCATTTTCACAGCTTAAAATAAGAAGATGTTGCTGATGGCAAGCCACGAGCTACTGCTAATGAGGAATGCTTTAACGAGTAGGGTGATGATGGGCCAAAATAAAAACGTCTCTGGAGTCTTTATGCTTCCAAAGAGTTTGTGTGTCTTGGCTCTTTGAGTTTGCTTCTGACATCCTGTAACATCTAATCAGTCTTATGAGCTAAAGTCCAAGAACAAAACTTTCCTCATTTGATTAATACCTAAACTTGTTTTTCATTGCAACTGCTAGGTGGTGACAAAAAGTTATGGAAAATAGGCAGCAAATTTCAGGAATAAAAACTAAGGTAAATGTTTATCCCCCCCTCGCAGTTTTATGGCATCGTTTTAAAAAGAGTTCACTTCAAAATTTTTCTCTCATTTCATCAAAACAAATCTGCCTGTTAGAACATTTTCCACATTTTCCCAGCGACAAAAACAAGCAGCTCTAATTTGTTGATCTGAAAGGGTAATTAACTGTCGGTCCCCTATAGAGACTGTTGCTGGTAAACCCTGTCATGACCTTTCGGCGCAGCAACAGCACACATTTGTATGATTTACAAACAGAAAACCAGTATAACAAAGGCGTAATTACAATGCGACAACCTCTGATTTTATTAGTTTCATACTATATTTGGGTTTTGAAGTGTTGATTGAGAGCTGAGCGCAAATTAGCTGCTAAGAATATATGTTGAATGGGCGTGCTGTGGTGGCGCAGGGGGTTAGCACGCCCCACGTTTGGAGGCCTTAGTCCTCGACGCGGACGTCGCGGGTTCGACTCCC
The DNA here is from genome assembly GCF_001444195.1 of Xiphophorus couchianus. Taxonomy (NCBI): domain Eukaryota; kingdom Metazoa; phylum Chordata; class Actinopteri; order Cyprinodontiformes; family Poeciliidae; genus Xiphophorus; species Xiphophorus couchianus. Next base: position 11,309,900 of record NC_040244.1, on the reverse strand, counting down.
GGTCCCGACGACCTTTACCGCATGTCTTCCCTCTCCTCACCCTCCTTCCTGTCTGCCTACTGTCGAAAAAATACGAGCCACTAGCGCCGCAAAAACTCTTCGGAGAAAAAAAAAAAAAAAAGAATATATGTTGAAGTGCGCATGTTCACGCTTTATAAGACGTCAGATATTGTAGTGAAATTCAACATTTCCTTGGTTAAAGATTAAAAATTTGAAATTATGAACCAATTTTTTTTTCTCTCTCATCTTGACATAGGATTGTCAGTCTGGTTTCTGGCTCTAAATATGCCTGGTTAAAATAAAATTGAATGTTACTACCCATTTTGTGGGCAGTAACCAAGTAGGTTTTTTACACCCAGTAGGTGGGGAGTATAAGACCGACATAAGGCTGAGCATACCAAACTATATTCTCCATTTTCCCCTCGTTCTTCTGTTATAACAGTCCTTAGGCGACAAACGGTTTACAACAAAGCCAGAAGTTAAAGTTTATCACTCAATCAACATTACATAACTCTTTAAAACTTAACTGCAGTGACAATAAGATCATCAAATTAAGACTTCCGAGGATAGGACACAAAATAAAGACTAAAGCCACAATTATTGAAAAGACCCTGCGGACGCTTTGCAGGAAAATCTGCATCTGACAGCAGCAATAAGGCCAAAGTCAAGTTTTACCCCTGCATGTGTTTAACAATCAGCCAGCTGCATATCTGCAGTAGAGCTTGTCCCTTACATGACATTACCATCAGCCAATTTATTGCCGACAAACAGAAGTTGGGGTGTTTGATTTGTGAACACAGCAGACGGAAGTGCTGGTGTTTGTGCGCATTTCTTCCTGCGCGTTTGCCTCGGCGGTGCCAGTCAGGCATGACAGGGGAAGAGAATTAAAAACCCAAAGGCGCAGGGAGACCTTCGCACATATGAATCTAGTGTATGGGCGTGTGTTAGTGTGTCTTTAGAGAATGACCTTCTCCCAAGACTCGTCCCGGACTGGTAATTTTGGTGCCAGGCCTGTGGCTTAATAGAGGCCTACGGGTAAAATATACTATTATCTGGGATAGAGGACATATGTTTGAATATTTTTAGGTTTAGAGAAATAAAAGAAAAGCCTTATTGATGCAATATGCCAAATGGCTGTGTGGTGACAAAAAAAACAAAAAAAACACAAAAAACGATGTACTAAATATCTTTGAGAAACATAAGTGGTACGAGATATAGGTGAAGTCCATGTAAGTAAATACATGCAGGATTCTAAAAAGTTTAAACTTAAAATTAGAAGACCTAAAGCCAACTTAAGAGGACAACACAGTTTATGGCATGCCTAATACAGACAACTGTATGACTGGGGAAATGCAGGTGTTTGTGAGCATAAAGTCTTTTTCCTGAAAGGACTTTTAGTGGGATGACAGCAAACGTATTTTAACACATTCATGAGTTAAACTATGTTAAGCTGAGTATGCACGGTAATATGAGACTTACACAATCATCGTAATATAAACATTTGCTCAGATAAATGGAAGCGCTCACATCCATGGGCATTAATGTTTGAATTCCAGCTGCAGATTTTGTCTTAACGTCTCTTTGTCTCGATCGGTCATGCGTTTATGCCAGAGTTCTTCAGAGCCGCATGTCAGGCAACGTTTGAACCACGTATTTCTCATCTGTGGCTGGTTTTTCAGACATTTCTCAACCTCGAATGTGGAACGGAACGCAAATACCGTGAGCTGAAGGGCTGAGCACAGACGAAAAGCTTAAAAATAGAAACATTCTTTAAAAAGTGCGGAGCTGACATTTGTTCAAACATGACGGTCTGCCGTAAACAACCACTGAGCAAATTTTCAGTAGATAATTTGAACAAAAAGCTCGAGTAAACTCCACTGCTTATCCACACTGGATCTCATCTCAGCATGCATGCTGATAAAAGACAACAACCCCTCTTTGTGGTCAGGAGGCAGACTCACTTTGTATTCAGCGGAAGGCGTACAGGACTTCCTCAACATACACAAGCAGAGCCTCTCTCTCTTTCTCCAACACTGTCTGAGCCTCCATAGACCCAATTAGACAGCCATAATTACTGCCAGACAGGAATGAGAGGACGGAATAGAAAGCAGGATCCTTCTTTTTTTTTAAACCCAGCCAAGGTATTTCATTTCATTAAGAGCCCTAAACATGACAGCAAGGAGAGCAGAAGAGAGGAGACGGGAGGAAAGGGGAAAGAGAAGACGAACTGAGAAAGAGCAAAGGAGACGAAAGAAAAGGAAGTGACGATAATTAAAAGTGTGTTCGAGGGCTGGGGAAAGTCTCAAATCCGAGGATGTCAGCAGAAATTTGATTTATGTCATGATTAGTTAAAAAAAGATGTGTATTCCACTTCCTGACTTCAAAATTTAGTTTTTTTGTTGTTGTTTTTTTTACACTAGAGTAGATTAAAACCTCGTCCCGTTAAGAACCATAAAAGTGAATAAACACAAACGACCAAAAGAGAAAAAACAAAACCGATCAATGTCAGAAATTCCTGTACGATTTCTGGTCACTATCCACGCATTGTGAACCGTTCCAACGTTGCTCTTGCTTTTTAAACTGGTAAATTCTCCCTATGTATTCTCTTGACTCCTCTTAAATAACAACACATCCGTTTCCTGAGGGGCATTTCTGAATTGGTGAGGTGTTCTGAAGCTCTTTACAATGAAAAGGATCCAGTGATCATCCACCACAGTTGTTTTCTTAAGGCTGCCAGGGCGTTTTTCATTTTTGCCAAACACACCGGTGTGTTCTTTTCATCTCGGAATGAAAGGACAAGTTCTGAGAGCTCTTGACTATATATGTTGCAGGAGCTCAAATCCAATAACATCTGGGTTTTTTTCCCCCCTTTTCTTTTTTTTTCCTTTTACAGTTGAGAAAGAGCACAATCTGTATTCAGACTGAATCACTCTGCCGCAGTACAGATAGTCATTTACCTCAGCTCTTCCACACGGTGATCAAACATGGCACCCCGTCAGACACGATAATGTGTATGTAGAAACACCTGAACAGAGGGCGAGGCTATAAAAAGTCACACCGAGTTTTATTCAGCTCACACCCCATAAATGCTCAGGACACATACAGCAACCAATCGAAACACCGAAAGCACCTCCATGTTTAGCACAAACACCAAAGAGGATGTCCTCCTTTCCCCAATGTGAACGGAAAACCACCGAAAATCTGATCTGGACACTTTACTTTCCTCCAGAGACAAGTTGGAAAAACTCCCTACTTTACATCCAACTTTGTTTGAAATATTTGGTCTTTTGAGGCAGAGAGAAGACCGACAGAGCATATAAGAGCACAACAAAACATGTCGCTTAGCACAACTTGGTGCACCTACTGCAGCATGCTGATTTCCATGTAAGGCCTCGCATGTCGCCACGGCCTGCAATAGATGTTCATGCTCGAGCTCATTTAATCAGCTTCGCTGCACCGTTTGCAGCCGGAGCATGTGTGTGAGCTTGTGTGTTTGCATTAGTCCCAGAGAGTCATACCTCAAGGCAGTCTGTTATCACCAATAGCCTGCTAAATTAATCAGCAGCCCTCCGGCCTCCTGACCGGGCCCCAGAGACGCACACGTCACGTGTTTCGCAATATTGCGGAGACATCACTCACGGAGTCAAACAGGTCTAACGGCGCCCCATGGAGAAATACCGGCAGCAGGTGAGAAATAAAATCTGACAGGCAAAAAAACAACCGGCGCACACTCTGTCACGAGTAAAAGAAGTGGGAGAGGAGCTGTAGAAAGAAAGAAAAATAAAAGAAATAAATACTGTTTGTTGTTTCATTGTGTGGCAAGAAAAAGAAGTTGAAGATTTAATCATTCTGCATATATCACTGAATTTGTGGGGCTCTGTGCAGAGAGGGAGGATACGTCATGAGTTTTGTTATGAATGCATCACCACTGCCACCACAAGAGGAAATGAAAGTGGAATCCAGGGGTGTGTGTGCGCCAATGTCTGTGTGTCTGCATGGGTAGGTGTCTATGAGGGGCGCAAAAGCAGAGGGAGTATTTTCGTCTTGGTGTAAAAGCATAAATCTAATTCCCATTTGCAGAATTACAACTCCTACTGTGAACGCCGGCTCCTTCTCTTTCTCACTTGTTTCAGCTGAAACACAGACGTAATTCAAGCCACTAGGAATCTCAATTTACAATTCCAAGAAAAATAAATCAAACTTTGACTGTAGTTTTGTGTTTTTAATGAAAGCAGTCAATATTCGAAGGGAAGACATTCAAATTTTCACACTTGGCACAATACTTGGTGTTACACAAAACATTTTATTTTATCTTTTTTTTTTTTTTTTTGCTCGAAAAAGTCTGAACGACAACTAAATTGCCAAGAAACATCTAAAACAAAATTGGGGGAAAATTCACTCTGAAAATTGAAGCTTAATCAACGTCAAAGCTGCGTTTGAATACTTGCTATAAACCGCTGTGTGCATCTGTGTGTGCAATGTAGCTCTGTCGCAAAAACAAGTTCATTTAAATGTTCCACTTCTCCCCTGGTACGATCACTTCTGCCATTAAGTTTGAGTTTGAGACAGTCTCAGTCTCATTATTTGTCTCTGCAAAAAAAAAGAGAAAAAAGAAGAATTGGCATTAAATAATAATTTAATTTGATCTCGTTTCTCATTTCTAATAACATTTTCATTTTGAAGGCGATTCTGATATATGCTAATTGTACAGAACATATAAGCGAAGATATAATGGCAAAACTTTTTGATCAAATCGGACAAAATATTAACATCTAAAGGTGTTTATAGGCTCGATGGTGAAACCATGCATGTTGCCCAGTGAGGGGTATTCTGGTGAAACATATGAAGGCCACAAGCCTCAATTTAATTTTTTTTTCCTGAACATTATGGGATTTTAAAGAGCATTTGACAAACATGATTTTAATGGAAACAGAGATGGCGACGTCTAGCAGTAATGGTCATCTCAGCCAAAATGAGTAATGTCTGGCTGGTTTATGGCATCAAGGTGCATTAAGATTTTAATGAGCGTAGAGAAGCCCGGCTCTCTCCCACATGCCTGGAGAAGTCTGAATATGGAAACTAAAGGAGGGCTCTTTAAGGTATTGCTGTTTTTAAAGTTCAGTTTCCAAGCTACAAGCGGCATTTCAGCTGAATGCTTTCCACCGGAGGCAAAACCCGACTAATTAATCAACCAGCTAATACCAGCTTATCAGACTACCTTTGTGTCTCTGTGAGGAAACGGAACGGCAACAATATTCTGTGCGATACGCATTGTTTTCCTAACACCGACTACATTTAGTCCACGTTTCTTTAAGATTTCGCATCAGTCTTCCACAGCTGGGTGAATCTCTTCTAAAAAACAAAACAAACAGCTAAACAGTCTCTATTAGCAATTTGAAACTGAAATGCCAGGTTTGATTTTTAAAATATGTTTGGCTAAAAAGAAATCTAATGGCCAGAAATTAAAAATGAACTCGATCATTTTCATTCTGATGATAAATATTTCTGGAAGGGCAATTCTGTTTGAAGACTTCATAGTCCATTTTCTTTATGGTTTCAGTTGCAAGTGGTTTTTATTTATGTTGCGTTTGTTGCTTTTGGTGGTTGTGTTTTATTTTGGATATTTAAAATATCCTGAATTTGAGTTTATTTGTCTTTGAGCGAGCAAACTCGCATCATTACACCATTATCATATTACTGTTTATCACAACGTATTTTGAACACAAGCATTTAGATAAAGGCTCTTCTCTAAACTTCCCATCTGAACGCTACGTTTAATCAGTTGAACTTTGCGTGAAAAGTTGGGACTCAATCCAGTCTTGTTGGCTAGTAGCCACCACCATAGACTGTTGGTGAAACCTATTCATACTATTACACTTGACGCTTTGTTTCTAAGACTTTTTTTTTTTTTTTATGAATGAGAACATCTGATTTATGAGCACAACACACGGCAGGAATGAACTGACACAATAAACACTAAGTAATTTGGTGGCAATAAAACAAGGATTCCTCTTCAGCTGTAGCCAGTAGAGCTGCCCCACTGGGAAACACAAAGGTTCAGAGCACGAGTGTATATCTTTTGAAGCAACGCTTTCATTTCTTCCTCACTCCCCTAGCAGCCTAAAACAAGAGATTCAAGCCGACACAGAGCAATACCTCGACGTCCTCGAACCAAAGTTAGATCTCGTTTCTGGAGCTTCATTAGCCCCGTGTGTTTATCTCAAAGGTTTCACAGACCGCGCGTTAACAATTTCACTTTGGTTCGCTCTGTCAACACAGATAAGCGTGTAGATCCTAAAACGATCAACAACATTTTAATGAACTCTAAAAAGGATTGGATACGTGAAAATATACTCAAGTGTGCTCTGAGAGTTTTGCTAAAGCGTCAAAACGGACAAAGTTCCACTTCGGTCTTCAGGATGTTTTCATCTAATGTGACGGATAACAGGTATGCAGACTCCTAACGTAAATCAAATATTAGTTACATTTGATGGAGATAAATCTGTAAAATTGAAGCCAAACAAAAATATAATAATAATAATAGGATTACAGTTGAATGAAGCAGGTGGAAATGTTTCACATTTCTCCATCTGCCATCCGGATGATCTCGATTTAACAATGTGATTAAGCATGCCCTATTGTGCACCACTCTGCAAACACATGCACAGCTTGGTGGGCGTGTGTGTGTGTGTGTGAATATTTCTCCCTTCACCATGTTCAGACTCTGGCAGGTGTCCAGCTCCAGTTGGACAGAGCTGAGCGAGGGAAAGGAGAGACTTGTCTTGTCTTGGTGGTTAAATCCCCCTCTGAGACGCCGAGTGAAACACGCTCCATGAGTTTTATGTATTGTTGCAAAGCAGGGTTTTTTTTTGGTCTTTATAGAGCCGAGCTGCGGCCAAGTGCTCCCGGAGGCTTTCCAAAACACCTACCCGACAGGTATTATGACGCACGGGGCTCAATTCATTGACGGGCCCCGTCAGCGCAGAAGCGGCGCTGGCTGTTTGCAGAAGATTAGCCGCCCTAATTGAAAATTGTACAACCATAGCTCTTGTTGGACACTGCGCACAGTCAATTAGACAAAAGATCGATTTCTCTCCCAGCAAGCTGTATGCAGATTTTTTTATTTTTTATTTCAATTATGCTAATCCAAGTTAAATTGCATCAGCATCATTCACTTACGCTCATCATGAACTAATTATTCCATCTGCTCTGCTCCAATTAATAGAGAAATAAATGCAGCTTTTTCAAAAAAAATAAAATAAAATAGATACGATACGTCGCCTGATTTGGTGCAACAACCTCTTTTCGTTGGATTTGAGGCGCCAGTGTTTTGGGTCTGACTGTAAAAGTGAGTGTCTAGCAGGCAGTTGTCAATAGGAATGATGCTCTTTGAAGGTCAAGGCTGTCTAAAAAGAGAAACTGCAGCACCAAAGGAGTTGTTTTTTTTTGCAACCACCCCCTAGAAAACACATCTCACACATGGATTACAGAGGGGTGCCTATGATCAAAATGTCACGTGAGTAAAAGCTGGAAGCGACGGCATCAGGCCGGCTTCTCCCAAAATGTCAAAAATGTCTTGCCGAGTCGGAACCTCGAAGCTCGCAATTAGAAGTCTGATGTACAACAGGCAAAAAAAAAAACAAAAGGCCAAGAAGAACACTCTGAGGGGTATCACAAAAATCACAGCAACAGAAAAGCGGAAGTGAAGAAGAGAACCATCACTTGGATGTGCAACTGTATTCAAAGTAATGTATTTTAAACCAAATAAACCTTAAAATGAGTATAGCTCTTGATATTGTGAGAACTTTGCAGATTCCATTCCAGATGAAAGAAGAAGAAACATTGATCAAATTTGTTTTCAGTCAACAAAAAGAGAAAGAAAAGGAAAGAGCCTCAACAAATGAAACAAAAAAAACTATTTAATGTCTGCTAGCTAAAAAAAATGACACAAACAAAAGCTGCTCATAAATCTTGCCTCCCTGTGAAGTGTTGAACAAAACTGTATTACCACTGTTTATTACATGTAGTTAACCAACTTGTGCCACACAGAATGTATTTCAGTCAATCCACTTAAAGGGTTTTCTCCCTCCTTTCAAGTCTTTTTGGTTTGAGAATCCATTTTAAATAATCCGAGATCATGTTCCGCACTTTACACGTTTTACCCCCTTTAGTAAACTTCTTAAACAGGGTGTGTTCTACTGAACAATGTGTGCGGTTTAGTGAAATGCACAACATTTGCTGCATTGGTCCTCAAATCGCAGCCTCTTGTCTGACAAGCATTTCCCTTAGTGAAACAGCAGAGGCAGATCCGCTCTGATAATCGTGGCTCGTGTTTTCACAATATCTCGCAGCTTTAAGTCGTTAAATTGACTGGAGGCGTTCGCTGGCGGGAATTTGTTTTTTTTTCTTCCTTAAGTGCAGAAGAACAGATTGTATAATGGGAGAACGCACGCAGGTGAAAGCAAGACGAAAACATAATCGCCGGATCAGAGAGGGAACTTAACTCGTATCTGTTTTCAATATTATCGCTCCTCCGCTTCTGGGCAAAGTTATTGTGTGCCGCTGTTGGAACCGTTGTCTGTTTGTTGCAAGGTTATTGGCAGCCTGTTGATGCTGCTGCTGTTTCTCTCTCGGTGTTTCTGCCACTCACATTTCCTTTTCTCTAAATAAGAATTAAACGGGATGTGAATTTGTCTTCATTTCCTTTTTCACAGCTACATACATTTGGTTACCACAAGGATTTTCCTCCTTTACATGCATCCCAAAGGGACTAATGGCATAAGGTGTAGTGAGCTATGAGGTCACTGGACATTGGTCATTATTACTCAACATTGGTTTCCAATAATTTCATCAATTAGCACTAATAAGGTCAATGAAAAGAGCCAATAAGTCCTTGTAAGAAAAGAAATGTGCAGCCGGATCACTTTATCTGCTATTTTTAATCACTTTCAGCACCTTATGAGTTAATCTTTGCAAAAGACAAAACAAAACACTCCTTTGAGTCACTCTATGCAAATGAGAATAATGAAATACATTTGCTCTGTCAGCTGAATGTATTTTTTTTTTAACTGCATAATTGTTTCGGTGATCATTTCAGGTTTATGTGAAACAAAGAGAAAAACTGCAAAGCAAACATTACCCCCGAGCAAAATGTTGCTAAAATTTTTTTTATAAATAGTACAAACAATGTTGCTTTAGATTTAATCGAGGCATTGTTTTTTTTTGTTTTTTTTCTTCATTTTTTTCTCCGAAGAGTTTTTGCAGCGCTAGTGGCTCGCACCTTCTCCACAGTAGGCAGACAGGAAGGAGGGTGAGGAGAGGGGGGAAGACATGCGGCAAAGGTCGTCGGGACCGGGAGTCGAAACCGCGACATCCGCGTCGAGGACTAAGGCCTCCAAACGTGGGGCGTGCTAACCCCCTGCGCCACCACAGCACGCCCCTAATCGAGGCATTGTTTTAAAAAAAATTTTTTTTAATCATTGTACAAGAGAAGACAAAAGTTGAGGTGTTTCCGTAGGTGATGTGGAATGCTGCACTTTCAAAAAGACACAATTTACGTTCAGTTTAGAGAATGATGAAATTTAACTGCATTGTTCGGGAGGCAGAAGGCGCCATAAAACATAAAGCTGCCTAAACCCGTTCATCAAAAATACCAACTTCACTTAATTTAATTAAGCCAGGTGTAGTTCCTAAAAAGATATCAGAGTGCCTTAAATTTGGTACTGGAGCTCGTCATAAAATCAAACGAAAATACCGACTGCTCTCACTGTCAACACACGACCATCTGAACCATTACTTTAGGAATAAGTCTCAACTTTAAATATTAGGGTCAGGGTTCATTTATCATGCAAAGCGAGGATATCTGGGGGTTATGCTTCCTGATTTTATGCAGCAATTGTTTCCACATTTCAGAAATTGCTTCTTTCATTAGACATTTAAAGCAAAAAAAATCAAAAAGCAGGACATTTGGTTTTGCTTATTTATTCATTTGTCTCTAAAAGAGAAAAAGAAAAGAAAATACATAACCGTAGAGTCTTTGAGGCCTTTTGAATTGAACAAAAACACCAAAGAACCAAAAGAAATCTGAAAAATAAATAAGCCTCGACAGACCACAGGAAGAAAACATCAAAGCTTTTCTAAATGTCATCCTAATTATTGCAAGCATTGTAATGAAATATCAAAAAAATAAGCCAAAATACCAAAGCCTCGGGGTTCCTGCTTCCTCATAACCTCTCAAACTCGTCTCGGGCTCTCGGAGCGACGTCAGAATTGGAGCGAAGTCAACAGCGAGTCAAATTGCGGGGATGTGACTCATCGTGAACAACCGCTGGAGACCGACAACGACGAGAACCAAAAGTAAACTCGGGATAAACGTGGAAAAATAGGTTAATTTGCAGCACGCATTTTAAACATGAACATCGAATGACTGGGTTCGGCTTCCTTCACTCGTGACCCCGTCTCCCTTCACACGGAAACATTATGTGGCGACGCCGCACAGACGAGGTCTGTTTTTAAACGCACGTGACCAGCTAACATCGAGCGACACGACGACGTGAAACCATGAACCATCCGTCTAAGCCAGGGGTCTCAAACTCCAGGCCTCGAGGGCCGCTGTCCTACAGTTTTTAGATGTGCCACAGGTACGAAACACTGGAATGAAATGGCTTAATTACCTCCTCCTTGTGTAGATCAGTTTTCCAGAGCCTTAATGACCTAATTATTCTATTCAGGTGGTGCAGCAGAGGCACATCTACAAGTTGCAGGACTGCGGCCCTGGAGGACTGGAGTTTGAGACCCCTGGTCTCCAAGCCATTTCGTGTTGATATTTATGCCTTTCCGCCTGCGTCAAAAATAGACTAGCAGTGTATTCTGTGTGACATGGCGCCTCCGAGACATAAAGCTGCAGCACGTCAGTCACATATTTTATTTTTTTTTCTTATTGCTAAGCTCCGATTGGATGAACTACAACTTTTAAAGTCTTGTACCATTTAAATTAACATCCCAAATTCTAAACGCATGAATACGCCTTCATCCGATTGCAGCTCTGGCTACATGTTTGATCTGTCTGATCTCAAGACTTTTGTTCTGCCCCATCGACTCGGAGCTGAAAGCATCCCACGTCCCCGCAGTATGATGCCTCCGTCACCATGTTTTCCTGTGACAATGATGCGTTTGGGGGTCATTTTTCGTATAATCTAACCAAATCAAATTCTTCCACATGCTTGTTGTGTCAAAAAAAAAAAAAAAACAGAGTTCTCTGAATACAGCAACACCACTTTGTGTTGCTACGTAACATACAAATGAAAAGGCCCAGGGCCGTGCAGAGACCTTTGGAGGGGCGGGGGCTCAAAGTTAGAAAGGGGCACATTGAACACGATCTTAAAACACTGTACAACATAACAACCCATATTAATCAAGACTTTAATTGGATACTATATCATTGCCATCATGTGAGGACAATGCAAAGCCAATATAGTCTATATTTTCCCCAACAGGCATAATGTTGCTGTTTCTGCTGCTGACAGTCCTGGAGGGCTGAGCTGATCTGAGACTGTAGCTGTTAAACAGACCAGAGGAGAGAAGGTCAAAGGTTATGAAGTTATGAAATAAGCTAATTTGCTGCCATTTTACTAATTAAGCCCTAATAATATCTATTTAACCTCTAGAACAACCTGGCTGCAGATTGATTTATAGATCAGAAAACTCAAAGGGGTTAACTCTATATAATAGTTTGATGTTAAACCTCTAGATCTAGAATTATAAGACTGAGATACCAAGGCAAAGAAAACTCAGTAGCTGCTGGTAGGGGCCATTCAGGGGCCTCCAGACATTCAAGGGTCCATAGAAATGGTTTAATTGTAACACAGACCGTAGATCTAAACCTGTAGCATCATTTATAGAGAAAGACAATGTTATTAAATTTTATTTAATGCATTCAGCTGAGAAAAATAAATAGTACATTTAGGATTTAATTAGGAAGTTTACTTTTTAAAAATTTAAAGAATCATCTTGATAGTTTGATTGTTGTGTTACCATACATCACAGCAAATAACCAATAATCAGTGATTGATTTTAAACTCTGCCAATAAACCTGGTCTCCCTCTCACAGACTCCACCTTATCTATATTTAAACATGTTAGTGATGCTGAGGTTCTTAGTAGGACGGGTTTCGGGGAGGTTCTGTCTAAGGCCCCATATTATCTTGAACAGCCGCTGCGATGCGCATCTCTGGAATCTACCTGGAATCTACCTGGAATCCTCCGGAGGCCCCTGTCAGTCCCCCGATGCTTTGGGGACATTTTGATTCATTTCATTGTGTCATGTTTGGCTTTTTGCTGCGGTTCTAATTATTGCTACAATATTTTCTCTGATGTTTATTTTGTGACTCTAATTGGGTCGAATCTTCCTTTAACACCTGAGGTTCTGCAATAACTTTTATTTATAGCCGCGAACCTCCAGCCCAGATCCCGTCAGCAGCGGCTTTAACCCGCCTGGTAGAAACGTTAAGGAGAAGCAGAGCGAACAGAGAGCAGGTGGTACCTGGTGGTACCTGGTGGTACCAGGTGGTACCAGGTGGTACCGGGGCTTTGATCTGCGTTGCGATTCACGGCGACAGTCGCAGTACAGAGTCTTATATCAGGATGTCTGATATAAGACATCCTTATATGTCTTATATTCAGATATATAGTCAGATATTCTTTATATTTGTCAGTGGGACCGACTCAGGCTGCCTGTAGCGAACCGGGCCTTTAGCAGAATGATGAAGTTAAAGTCAGAAGTTTTCTCTCTGCAGCCGAAGCATTTCTGTGTTTAGGGGCGAGGCAGGTTTTGTCCCGCTATTGCAAAGACGATTATAAAAATATAAATAGAAACAGTTTTTCTAACATCAACATCAGACCTACGTTTTTATTCACAAACCAGTGTATAAAAAAAAATATTCTTGCCCATAATTTGAGAGTTAGAGACACAGATCCGCCCCCCTCCTCCTCACCATGGACAACAGGGAGGAAGAGAAACTGAGAGTCATTATTAGACTGAGGGCAGCCAGACTAGTTTGTTTTGCTAAATTAATATATTTAGCTAAATATTATTGCCGAGGGGCACAAGCAGGCCACCTGATGCACAGATTTTTTTTTTTTTAAATAGAAAAAAATTCTTTTGAAAAAATATTTTTTTGAAGAAAAAAAAACTCAAAAAGGGCACTAGGGGCATCAAGGATAGAAGGGGCAGGGGCTCAAGTCCCCTTCGCCCCCCTGCATGTGCCTGAAAAGGCCTTCCAAACAGTAAAGCCATTAAAATAATGAGAGACAAGCGAATGACATCACCGAATCAATCTGTGCCTCTTATTTTGTATTCACTTAGAAACACAGTTCATTGCTTTGCAGTCATCTGCCTGGGTGACTGATGGTCAAGAGAAAATACGGTCAAAAGAAATGGCAGGAAAGGAAGACCTCAACGGTAGGGGGCCAGCACGGATGACTGCACTGCGGAGACATTTTTAAAAAAATATACATTTTCTTCAAACATTTGCTCCATTTGTCATAAGGTAATTTCATAAAATGTCACTAAATCGAACTTGCGGGCACCCTGGCTCCGCTCATAGATCACAGACGGGAAGGCAGCGTGAGGCCAAACCTGCAGACCGACGAGCCTTTCCGGAGAGGACGAGTGGCATCCGAACGCATCGCGGCGGCTGCTGGCAGCAACGTCTCATTTCTGTGTCTCGTTAAAAAATCAGATCAGTCGATTTTAAAAATAAGCCCACAGACGATACGGGGACAACGGGGAGATGAAGGAAGGAAGAGACAGGCGGAAGGATGAAAATAGGGAGCAGGAGATGGAGGGAGGTGGTGGAAGAAAAAAAACAAAACAGATTTTGACAGAGGTGATGAAATAGTGGGACAAAGGCGAAAGGGAACCCGAGAGAGGCAGAAAAGGTTTGAGGGTGAAGTCAGATCAAGAGGTGGAGAGATAAAATTAAGGCCTGATGAAAGGAGGCAAGAGGTCGCAGTCTCCTCTTCTCCGAGCCGTGATTATTCCCAAATACACATCTCTCTCTCTCCCTCCCTCTCTTTTTCCATCTCTGTGCTTCCCTTTCGCTCTTCTCCATTTTACTCTTTTGGCATCTTTGTCCGCCACGATCCCTCGGTCACCCTTTGATGTCTTTCATTCTCGTCCTTCGTTCTGTTTTACACTCGGGGGTCCTCCCTATGCTACTTTCCGAACCCTCTTTTCTCCCGTTCATCCGCCATGCATAATTCAAGCGGGGTTTTCAGCGTGACGGGTGTGGCCATTAAAAATACATGGGGATGCTGCTCCGAGCCCGTTTAGCGGTGCCTTACCCTGGTGGAGAACCGCCACAGGTCGGGGCAGAGAGGCTAGTTGGAGAAAGAAAAGGAGGCAGGCGGGGGTTGGGTGGTGGAGAAGGAGCAAGAGGAGAATGAGGAATAAGGCGGAGTGGCGACCTTGCACCGACTCTAGCAAGTCAAACATCGCATTTGTTAAACTCTGACTGAGGCAGAACGATAAAGGAGACTCTGAAAATTGAGATGCAATTGAATTGTATTTCTGAGGTTCTACACAACAAACACATTCTTTTGAGGAATTGTTTCATCATGTCATCATTTTTTTTGTGGTAACACTCCATTTGAAGCGGTGTGCATAAGATGACACTGTCATAAACATGATATAACACCTGTTATGAACATGGAGTTGTTTTTTGTGAATCTTTGTGACTGTTGTCGTGAAGTGTCTGTCAGTAAATAGTGACACTTTTAATGTAAATGTGCATTAAAAGTTGCATTAAAGGTGTCAACTTAGCATTATTTGGTAAATAATTAAATTTTTATGCAAAGTTGCAGTAAAACTTAGATTAAAAGTCAATTAAAAGAGCCAACTTTGTGTTAAAACTGTCATTATTTACCAAATGACGGTTCATGACAACAGTCGTAAACATTCATGAAGACTTACAGTATGTCATGTCAGTCTTATGCACATCACTTCCTTTTTTATTTTTTTTAAAAAAAAGGAACTTTCATTGATTCCTAAATTATCATTTTCATAAATTGGAAGTTTTCTGGTTGCAGTCTACATTTCTATTCCATTACGGTTTGGCAAAAGGAACTTCAGTTACCTCTTAATTCCCAAGTCCTGCTACAGCGCATTGGTCTAATATTTCAATATATATGAAAATGTTTTTTTTGTTTTTGTAATTTCAAGTTCTATTGCCTTCGCATGACAATAATCCAAAATTCAGTGTCTCAGAACCTAACAGGTTCCGGCATTTTAATGAAAAGTTGAGTGAAAGGAAATTGTGTGGTAGGGGGGGAAAAAAAAAAAGCGTACCAGCAACGGGGATAACAACGTTTGGAAGGATCGTCAAGCAGAATCCATTGAAAAATTTGGGAGAGTTTCCCGAGGAATGGACTGAGGCTGAGTAATCGCATGAACAGCCACTAAACACAGATGGACTCCAAAAGTCAAAATTTGTGACTCGTGGCAAGCCGCTCCCGAAAACGAGTCAGAAGTGTCTTACCTGGGCTAACGAGCTGAAGGACTGGACGTGACAGTAAAAGGTCAATTTCAAGGAAAAGTGGAGTCACAGATTCTTTAAGATCACAGAATCTTAAGGATCTAGAGCTTTTCAAAAATGCGCATTTTGACCCGCATATGAAAAGGCTTTTTACTTTTCGATTATGAAAGGAACTGAAATTTAGCGTAGCAAACTTGCCGTTACTCCTGAATGCAGCAGAAGTTTTCCAACAAGTGTGCCACCTTCTTGACTTTCAACCATAAAATATTCTGTTATGATGCTCTCTGTAGTTTTTTTTTTTATATATATATCTTGATTTGTTATAAACAGAAGCATCTGCGTCAAAGACTCTACTGTAACTTTAGCAATCACGTTGCTGAAATTGTGCAATTTCAGACTTCTGACTCGCATGCAGGGCGATGACAAATGAAAACAGCAAAGAGAAAAGGTAGAGCTCATTTCCATATTTACGGATACGGACAGGAAAGGTGATGAATGAATCACTTCATTTTAAATAAATATGTTTTTAAATTAGATTTTTTATTTTTTTTTGTACTTCATACAGGAGTTGGTATTGATTTCCTTACATTTGCCTGAACATAAAAGCAATTCAAGTGGAATGCATGAGAAACTGTAGCAAAGAGAGTGTCATAGCTAGACTGTCATGTTCTATATAAATCTCCAAAGGAGGACATCTATTTTAAAACACACACACACACACACGCATTCACACGTCTTGATAATGCCCACTAAGAGAGGTTTCCTCTCTCTCTCTTTTTCTCTTGCTCATAAACATTCTGGCTAATGCCGTTTCCATGTATTTCCTTTCGCCTCCATGTCTTATCGCCTTTCTCGCATAAATAAAACAAGTGTTAACACGGTCAGGAGCCATGCAAGAGAACAAGACCACAGAGACAAAGACAGACCGAGGCACGCCACGAGCTAAGGAAGCAGGGAAGTGGAAACAAACACTTAACCTCTTTCTTTTCCTCCCATCCTCCCCCCCATCTTTCCACCCACCTGTTTGCTGTGATCTCATGTAACACTGCTGCAAGATGTAAAAACACTTCTTGTAGCACACCTTTATCCCCAGAGTTTCCCTCGATGCTCTTTAAACTGCGCTCCCTCCCTCTGACATTTATCGTTTCGCAGACTTTCTTCTCCGCATCTGTTGTTTGAACTGTGAAGCTTCTTCCTGTGTTTCTTCTCTTTAAAGAACGGTTTGAAAGAGGAGGGGGGGGGGAGAGAAGAAATTTGAGCATAAAAGCTAATGGTGATGCCACCAAGAAGGGTAAAGAATGAATGTGAATAAAAATAAGCAAAACATAAAGAAAATCAGAGGAAACGAACACCCAATGTTTCAAACGGGGATATTTAACGCTGCGTATCAAACGTACAGTATTCTCTGTTGATTCGAGCTTTTCTCCAGAAGCCACTTATTAAAACTTGGTGCATGAAGAATCAATTTCCTTATTTAAGTGTCATAATGCCCCCTGTGACTTCCCCAAAGTCTCATTTTTCTAACTGTCCTACTTTCACTCACATGCATTTGAAAAATACTGTACTTTCTGATGCCTTCTTAGAAATCCTTGAACTATTTTTGATGCTCCAGTTAGAGATCGTGCTTCAGATTTGATGTTTCAGCACCAGCGTCGTTATATATTAAAAATCTATTTCAACGTTGCATTCATTTCCTGTCAGCTCCTTATGCTGGATTACACTTCTAAATCGCTTCGGTAATCTCAGAACCGCGGTAGATTATTTTTGCTAATGCTAAGGACAGTTCCCGTGTAGCTCAGAGGCGGTTCCTTGTTCTTTTTCTAAGTCAAACTCAAGTTTCAAATCGCATTCAACTGAAATGGATTTTCTCGGATGCGTGTTTTGTACATAATGTTAGGGCCAAAGGTCAAAACCACTGCAAGCAAGCCGAAAAATCTCGTAACTCAAAACAAAAAATGAATCGCAATCGGCCTTAACTGCATCTCTTTCAATACATCTGCATGTATTCATAACTGCTTATTGGCATTTTAGAAAAAGAATATGGTGAGCACTTCCTCTGCAAAGATCCTGTAAACAGGAAATTTGGTTGGATTTCTCCTCGCCCATCAAAACGCAGCCTCTCACTTGGAAACATGCGCCTGAGTGTCGGAGCTGCCAGCCTCCATTTTTAGCCCCAATTACACATGAAGGACATGATGAAACTCGCGTCATGAACCGAGAGTCCAAGCCAAGTTTTGAACATTTGGAGTGCAAGATCAAGGAAAGCGACAAGTCATAATAATTAACAATGATTGAAGTTAAATCTCAGATTTGAATCCTCGTCTCTGTTATTGATGCCAGCTGTGCTTCAGCGCTCACATTTAAACACCAGCAAACGGATCGGTGCGTGTTCAGATTTGATTTTTAAAATATATTTCACATCTTGCCTCAAGACTGAATTTAAGACTTTTTTTTCTTCTTTTTTAAATAGGGTGATCCAGATCCAAACACTAACATGATTATCCCAATTTAAGGCTCTACCCCTTTGCTCCGTTTGAAAATATCCAGCTGTTCAATTTTTGTGTAACAATACCAACTGAGAAGGAGAATAACGGGAAAACATAAAAATCTTCTCTTTGCCTCGTTTCCAGTGCTGTGGGGAGGACGAACGTCTCCATCCACACTGGCCGACGGTGCAGCCCTGAACTTTTCATCTCGTGTGCTTTTTTGCCACTTAGAGTAGCAGTCGTAACAGCAATAGGAATCCATCGAAACCCACGCAAATTGATTATTGTTGGACCAGCTAGCAACCGTTTAGATAATCCAAAACGAGAAGAAACTTTCGGTGCATTCAAGTTCAGCAAAACTTTGCTCTACGAGCCTCTAACAACGGTCACAGTTATTTGGTCAACAGTCAAAGTCGGTATGTGGGGAACCGACTGAAAGGATCGTTACGTTTTTTTCCCCCCCACTTTCAGTGGTTACTTCCTGCCCACCAAATGATTTCCCAACTGAACAGAGATGAAAAGACGTACACACACACACACACATCCGGAAAATGCGGATGTTGAAAGTCTCACAACCAGCAGAGCCTCCGCATGTGCTCGTTCTCAGCCCAGACACTTTAAATGTGGCCAAAGCCTTGAATAATTTAAGAGTGCCAATAACTAAACGACAAACTCGGTCTACACAGATGGAGCCGAGTGCGAAAGACAACCTGGATATCTGTATGCAGACGGCGGTGATATCTGGAGGCTACATTAACTTACAAGATTTACAGTATGCGACTCCATTTTTAAAAGCCATTCTTTGGCTTTGGAATATAAAGCAATGTTCTGTCACATTTACAACCATTCTTTGTAAATCAGCCTTAAAGTGTTGCCAAGGAGTCCAGCAGCATTAGAGGCCTGTGCTTTTCAGGCTTGATCTGCCTGGAGATGGTAAGCTGCAATACCAAGTCTGACCAGTAGGATGCGAGGGTGCGCAGAGTGTTTCTACATTTTCTGTCGGTGGGTTTGTATGAGAGAGGAGAGAGACCAATAAAAAGATATTTAAGTGAGCCTGAACACAAATGCACCCATTGCTTTTTTCAGTTAAAAAAAAAACTGAAAAGCATCAACATTTCAACATTTTAAACAGCAGGTGCCTAGTTTACAGGATGAAATAGTGCCCGTCCCTTTCCTGAGTAAACAAAGAAATTAAACTAGTTTCCCCTCAAACTCATTTTCCCTCCCTGGTAGGTTCATTTACTCCAAATGAGAGAATTCATTACTGCGGCAACATTTCACTGCAGATAACACAGTCTTCCGAAGCAAGTTGGGCAATCATGCATGCAGAAAACATTTCTGAAGAACCAAAGCAACAGAAGTTTTATGCTGGTCTGAAAAGTTAAGTTCCAGTCCAACTTTCGAGTGCTTTTATGACGCTTAATTAGCGCAACGGCAACAACGGAACATGCAACAAACGAGACCGCTCCCGCTGCTATAGATGTTCGGACAAAAGGCAAAAAACATTTGCTCTGTGACCGTCGGCACTTTTGTGCAGTTTCTCGTGTAGTCAATATCTCTTTCCTGCAGAAGACATTTTGTTTTCTTGAAGAGAGGTGTGAAAAATGGCACTAATATCTTTGTTCCGTAAAAGCTCACCAGGGTGCTCAGATTGTGTACGCTGGCAGGGCCTCGCCAGAGAGGTCGCAGAGGGGGTTTCTGTGGATGTTGACTCAGTTATCACCAGCAACACATTGAACCCAGATCCCACCAGGGCACATGAATCTTCATTCACCCTCAAAGAATGTACATGACTTTGTTTTTTTTCCTTCCCCCCAATCGACTACAAATTGCCAACTTTCTCATTTTCTGTTAGACAATGTATAAGACCGGTGACGTAATACACGATGGAGCTTTTTTTTCTTCTTTTTTTTTGAGACACCGGAGCTGCCAGGTGAAACTAATAGCATTAATTACGCTCCCATAATTTTCAAGTGACTCATGCTCAGCCTCCATTGGTCACAGCCTTAGCCGAGCGCAAGAGTCGAAGAGTCAAAAACGTGAGTGAGGTCTGTCAAGTGTATCAAACAGTGTGTGTGTGTGTGTATTGTCCACCTGTGATGTGTGAAATCTGGGGCTGTGTGTAATAGCTTCACTTATCCCTTATCTAAGCTTCCATTCAGCTGATGAAAGGAGGGCGAGAGATAGAATCTCATTCCACTTTAATGCGCTCTACGCACTGGTCCTCTCAGTGACAATACTGGGACAGATGGAGCCTTTTTCCGACCCGCACTTTGTCAAAAGTACACACAGTTCAGTGGGAACGACACAGAGAAACGCATTCACGGTCCAGGCGGGAAGAAACCCTAAGCATAAACATCAAGCACATTTTTAATGACCTCTCGTTTTTCATCAGGGGTCTTAATTAAACTTTAAATTACTTTCCTATCTCGTCTAAAAACACAGGCGCTGTTAACTTGTGTTTGCCACACGAGGCCACGTTTCTTCTGAAGCGGCACATAAGGCCGCTTGAGGTAGTTGGGGCATCGGGGGGACACATGCACTTAGGCGCTACCGGTCTTTGGACTGTGCCACTGAAATGTCATGAAACATTCTCTTCAAACAAAAAATGTGCCACTTATTTTCCTTGCAGTCTTTTGAATCCCAGTTGTACATCTGGTGTCATCTAGCCAAGGATTCTGAGACCCACGGAAACATTGGTGCTTCCATTTACTTTTCTAATGCTACATTGGAACTCAGAGATACACATCGCCATTGAAAAACAAACAGATCACATTTATGTAAAGCGCTGTTCAGCTCATCAGCCCCAACATGTTGAACTTTTTGGCTTTGTTCTCGTTGGGATCGAGATAAAAGTTCACATAAGAACCCAGAGCAACATCTAAAGCCCCGCAGGGCACAGTTCACCCAGCTGAGGTCAGTATTGATGATACAAACGTAAGACGGGGCAAGCAAAACTGGCATCTGCAGCATGAGAGAGCTTCAAAAAACCATTTGTGAACAAAAGAACACAAAGATCAGTCTTTGCTAAGAAGCGGTAAATGAACTCAACTTGTGTGAAGTACTTTTTTTAAATGCACTGAGCTGCAGGAAGTTTGTTTAAAGTCAATTTTCACCCAGCTGCACTCTCAAGCATGCAGATCAGAAAGTAACTCAAGGTTAAAGGCCTGGCCTAAGGCAGTGTAACCTCAAGTAACAAGTGGTGGCAGTGTAATGGTGAGGGGCTTCGTTTTTGCTTAGAGACCAAAATTTCTGGTTCCGTTTGTTACAAGTCAACTTAGGGCCTAAGAAAATCTTGGAGGATGTCCGGTCATCAGTTTGTGACTCTTAAGCATTGTGTAGCAGTACGATGCTCCACTTCACACAACCAAGTCCACCTGACTAAAATGAAATGTTCTCCACAGCAATTTTTGAATTTTGGAGTCCCTAGCCCTTCAGGGCCATTACTTGCTCACACAGGACCAAGTTAGTTTGAACGGTTTTTGATCCTCTTAAAATAAATTCCTTTTTTTATTCAGTTCACCTTTGTTTGCCATTAAAATATCTTTGATGATCTGATATCTACAAAGGGACATAAACTTTTCTACTGCCCTGTAGGTTTTTCCAAATGAGAGTTTTTTTAAACACATTGCCACCTTTCCTGATGTGAAAACCCAGCTTAATGGACTGCATATGTTGCCCTTTACAGTGATGGCTAAGCAAATCATTTGTCAGTTTGCATTTAGCCTTTCCTCGTCCAGGGAGCAGCTTAATGAATTGCATATTTGAAGTTCCCCCACTCACCAGCTTCAAACCCAGGCTAAAGGATTTGCACCATCCAGCTGAAAGCGAATCCAATTTAGCCCGCGTTCAGACGCTACAACATCGGGCGGCTCTTAATGGATCATCTCCAGGCAACAATAGATGAAGGCAATAAATAATTTCAGAAGGACAATTAAGTCTGTCTTCATTAACCATTTGCTCGTTAAGTCTGCCTTCGTTAGTGAAGGTTGGATGATTGTGTCCTGCCCCGTTGCAGCAACCCGTGACTTTTCACCCGCCGCAGATGAGTCGCGGTGAAGCGTTTGGCGCGCGCGAGAGCCGCCACAAAACGGCGACCCCGCTTCGCGCCCTAATGAGTCTTCCTGCTCGCCGCTCGGCGTGCTCCGTGGCTTCATTATCGTCACCCTCCTAATGCGTAACGCTTTCATGAAGGACATCAACACCACATCATTACGCCCTGGAGGACGCGGTGCTCTCCTCTTATCGCCATCCTTCCCCCCCCGCAGGGCAGATGGAAGATGCGCTGGATGTCGTTCCAGCGCATCTTTGTCCAAGATTCACTTCCACTTGTTTGCTTTTCATTCAGTCCTCTCTTCTTCTTCTGCTACTGCTCCCTCACTCTCAAGTCTCCTTCACACCCACTACCGTCAGTTCCCCCCTGTCCCTCCATGACTTCATTAAAAAGCAGCCAGCGGGATTAGAACAACACTGTAGATCAAAGCAGGCATAACCTCGTGAATAACGGCCACCTTTGTAGGGAATTATGTCCAAATTGGCATCTGAATGAGAATCGCAGCGCTCCTCGTTAATTGCATTTTGATGCAGTCGTCGTCATCCTCGCGAAGAGAGAATGCCAAATTGATTTGCAATTCAGGAGGTGCCGATTTGCCTGAAAGAAAATTGGTCCGGTATGTCTTTTTAAATGTGCGAAGGGCCCCGAGCTCGCCTTATGCTCCGACACCCAAGGCAAACCCTTCTTCTTCTTCTTCTTCTCACTGATTTGCATATTGTGAAGCGTGTGCGATTATTTAATAACTTATGCAGAGACAAAAGAACCGCTCACTCATGTATGTGTACTGCGGTTCCCACGAAAGACTGAAAATGTCCAGTATGAACAATATGGATTGGAAATGTGTCCCAGCACAGAAAGCAACCACACAAGAGGAAATGAATAAAGAAATTTAACAAAGCACCAGCAAGTTTTCTAGGCACAGAGAACAGAGGTAAAGCTAACACATTAGCATTGAACCATGTCGACGCTTGTAGACACAACATGTAGCAACTTAGCTCTCCTCCAACAGGAACAGCGTCAGAACTTCACAACAACTTTGTACAAGTTCATAAACTTTTAGCACGTTAGCTCATCGTATAAAACAGTTAATCTGAAAAAAAAATAAAAAGTGGTTATAAAAGGTATTCTAAATTATTGGAGTAAATTGAATCCCAGCAACTGAGTCAACACACCCCATGTAAATAACTAGCTGTCGTGAACTAGATGTTTCGCCCAAGCTGTTAAAGACATTAAAGATGTTTAACCGTTAAAAATTAAAGTCAAATTGTATTTTCCGAAAGTGAAAGTAAGGCAAATTACATTTAAAAAATAATAATAATATGAACTTTGATTTTCAAGAGTGTTTAAGTTGAAAATGGTTACTATAAATTTGAAAATTAAATTGCCTAACAAGCTAGAGCTTAAATCACGCTTGCAGGTGTACAACGTTTTAAAATGAATCTCTCCTTGATTGCACAGTCTTGACTTTTATTATGAATTCTCACCTTAGACTATTTTTATTCAGTGGAGGGGAAAAGAAGCATGCCCTAAAAACTGTTTTGCAAAATCACAGGCCCCTTATTATACACTGAGCAACAAACTTATCGATTCGAGAAAACTTTGATCACATTACACAGAGTGGGAGCATCCTGGGGGAGAAAACTTTGCTATCGTTGTCAAGAGAAACAGACCCACAGCAACACAGATCCATCACCCCTAAAAAAGATTGTTCACAAGGTGAAGTTTTAGTAGAGCTGATTTTAACAAAAACTACAAACCCACTTCTGGCAGCAACGTCCTATTTGATGCATCTCCCAGAGATGATTTTTGAATCCCCCTGGTTGACGCTTTGGCAGGTGTCCACTTGCACTGCTCGTTTTGGCAAAAGTTACAAAACTAATGGTGGCTGAACAAAACAAATGCTAATTCTGCTCAAAATGGAGGAACAGAAATAATCATTGGACGCAAAAGAAAAGGCATCGTTTGCCAAACCTTGGCTCACGCCAACCAGAACAAACTCAGCTGGACGTTTGTGAAGCGGGATAGCAGAGCGTGGGAAAGACTTCGGCGTTGGCCTTGGAACACACAACTTCATAAAAAACCTCCGCCGGAGACAAAGACAATAAGCCATCTCCTCAAATGAAGACTGCCCCAAGTGTGTGTGTGTGTGGGCGTGTATATGTGTGTGTGTGAGTTTGAAAGCCTCCAGCAGAATCAATTGCAGTTGATTTTGAATGAATGCAGGGTTCGAGACTGTGTGCGGGTGCAGTGTTTCCAAAGCTCCCCCGAGGCTCCGCCATTCCATTTACTCTCACCGGGGGAGAGCCACCACTTATCAATTTGAGAATTGAATTTCATTTTCAGCTTCTGACACGCAGCGTGCGAGTGTCACTGACTGAAATGCGTCTATCGCTTCATTGTGGGATTTCCTGGTAACGGCAGACAGAGCCGAACGCGGGCGGTGCATCAGTCCCCGCTTTGATGCAAAGGATTCTTTCTTTTATCAACATGAAAAGTATTTGTCGGACACATTTTTTGTGTGTTTTTTTGTTTCGTTTTCCCTTTCATCTAAATTATCCGGAGCAAACGTTGGTATATGATTCAACACTTTTAACTTGTATCCATTATTTTGATCTCGATGTATGAACTTTAATCGCATTGTAAACTGAACATAATGGATATTATGGAGAATAATATTCTTTTTTTTTAATGCAATTTTCTTCAAAGGTTAGCTCATTAGAAGTTCTACATCTTGACTGCCTTGTAGTCTATCAGCCAGCTGACTGGCAGTCTGCAACAAATGGAGGGGGATTACTCTATGCAGCATATAGAGTTTTAAACTAACTTTGAAAGTGTAGAGTATACTTGTATATATTGGGCAAAACACAATAAAAACTCCTTTAGTGCTGATTGGAGACCCAGAGGTGGTGCAGAAAACATTAAATGTGCAGCTTTGCAGCAGAGGGAACACTCCACTCTCTGCACCTTTAAAACACTAATCCCATATCCTAAAATTCAATAGTGCCTCATTTATTCCGTCCACCACACCTGGCAATCAATGTCGTCTGGAAAAAAAAAAATCTGATTTTAAATATTTTTCCTCTTATAAACATCATGCTGCAGAAATGACTCAAGGAAAATCTGGCTAAACCTGCCCAAACGACTTGAGGGCAAAGGTCAAAAGCAGCAAAGTTTAACGACGTTTATGCCAGTGCCCGAACCGATACGGCTCACTACTGGCTTTAAGATTCATGCCATACGTACATGCTTCCTATGAAAGAGACCAATTACTTCATATTCTTAGGGAATTTGCGACTTTAATTTAGCTAATGATAAAATAAAGATGAAAGATTTCAGGGGTTTTTAAACTTTATATCACAGAGTTCTACAGAGGTAAGGTTTCAAAGTTGGGAAGCAGAAAAGAGAAACTTTCACTTTAATCATCTCGCACCTTTTTCCAGGCCATCTGCGACCCGTCTGGGGAGCCGTGACTCCATCCAATAATCTTGCATGAATATTTTCTTTTGGGGGAGAGGGGGGGGGGGGAAATGCAAAAAGTATTTAAAACACATTTATTGAGACAACATGGAAGCCACCAATAGTGAAAGTGCAGTGAAGAGTGCCTCTTTTAATATATGATGGGCTTAGATCCCATAAGAGAGCTGAGTCTGAGCCTCACTCTCTGACTAGATTTCACGCAGGATAGTTTTTAGGCTTTCTAAGAGTCCTAAAATGTTTTACTTTAGACTAAAATGAAGTCAACCGAGTCATTTAAGCAAGCCCCTAAACTCAAGCTGTGAATCAGTGTTGCATCGACATAACAATGTAACAATGATTCAATTTTGATTTGAATTTTTAGAAGACAGTTTTCTGACTTTTGAGGAGGATTGCATATGAAACACCAGTAGAACTTCTCACCTTCACATACATTTCAAAACTGAGGATCCCGATAGTTTCCCCCCCCCCCCTTTTTTAGTTCCACAAAGAGAAAAAAAAGTTCACTACTACTGCACGACTGATCGGAGGACACGGTAATCGTGCGTGCAGTTTTGACTCAGAATTTTAACAGTCAGTTTGAATTTGGAAAAAGAAAAAAGAAACAAAAAAAAAAGGTCCCTAGAATTTGAACTTCAGAGAATCTCACCAGCTCGGCCTCTGATTCAAACACGGCGCTGCGTCTGCTGCTGCAGCTTGGAGCCAAACACTGTTTAGATGCATTTGATGCCGCTGCCAGATCCAAGCTCCAACTTCAGCAATGACTGGAACAAAGCGAGCTGCCACAAGCAGTTGTCAGTCTGTTCCAAAGTCCCTTCCAAATATGTAACCGGTTTCTATTAAAGGTAGTCAAAGTCCCACCAGTAGTACTTATAGAATAGTTTTAGAATAACGACAGTTGATCAACTGGAGGATCAACTTGACATTGTGCCGTCTCTAAAATGGCACAATGTCAAGATGCATCACTTGTAGATAGGCCCCCCGTTGTTCCAAATTATTTTCTCTCTCTAAAACTTAACTGTACATTTTGATTGATGCATTAATTTTTAATTGGCTTTTGAAATGATTTCTGTTGGTCCACAGTTTTTGACTGTAAGAATTCACATTGCTTGTGTTTTTATCTCGTTGCCTGTTCATTTTGACAGGCAACGTGTCAAAGTGAACAGGGCTTATATATGGTTAAACTTCTTCTTCTATTACAGAACTATGAAAGCCACTCCATCAGAAGCCCTTAAGATCTATTTGTAGTCCCAAGAACTTACTTTACTGCCAAAAATATAAGGGTTTGGTGTGAAAGATAAAATAGAAGCTAAAATGAAGAATATAGAAATACAATTTAAAAAAAATACAAGCTATGCTCTGTCTTTAGCGCTACTCTGAATCACAACTAAAATAATAGCTGTAATTAGTTTAAGGTTGGGCCACATTTGAATTAGAGCAGCGACATAATTTAGGAAATTGAGGTTGATAATAGACCGTGTTCATGGTTTACAGTCGTTCAAGCTGGGAAATTAAATCAAATTCATTTGTGGCTTTAATAAACATCGCCGCCCTGGAGTTTTCGATTCACGCCCTGCAGCATGGGAAGAGGGAAAACCTACATGACCGTGTAGGTTTCCATGAGACAAACGAGATTTTATGGTGTACTTTCCCCCATTTTATCTATTCCCACCATACGAGTCACAAGAACACTGGCCAATCAAACAGTGAGAGACAACTTCTCATTTCTAATAACCCAGATTGGCATTGGCTGGTTTTATATCCTCATGACATAACCTCAAATACTGGAAAATACTATCTTTCCAGTATTTATAGTACATTTAAAGCAAAAAAAATTGTAATACGATCCAACTGCATTAATTTAGAAGAGGGAAAAAATGACTTTGAGGTAAACGACAAATGATGTCCATCTGGTTATGACACAAAAAGAGATGACTGCAAAGTTTGTTTTTTTTAAATCCATGCGATTAGCTTGACTTTTTCATACAGCATAGAAAACTTTTTACAAGTTAGCTTAATGCAGTTTGAGAGCGACGCCGTTTTCCATGTACCTCAAGATTACGTCAATATAAATCTATGAATAATTCATAGTGAGTTATTTATATGCCACACAAAATTTCCAGTGCAACACATGTGGGTACCCTGGCCAAGCTAAAGGTCATCCACAAACAATCTCAGTCAGGCAGCAGCTGATTTCCAATAACCTTAATGCTTTGGAGACAAAGCACCTGCATTTTCTTTAACATTCCCATTCAAAATTATGCTCCGTGTTAGAATTTCAAGATATAATATTCAGGTTGATGCCTTGTTTTAAACTTTTGTAAGGGTCTGAAAGGAAACAAAAAAGAAAGAAGCCAGATTTAAACAGAACCAAGTCGTTGTCATAAATCCCCCAAATTTCCCACTCACTTTGTTTGGACAGATTTTCTCCTGCAAAACATGCAGCTGCGGCGATGGCGCGCCTCGCCCTGATTTACAAAAAGTCCCCGTTATCTCCAGCCCCGCCTCGCACCAATCTGAATCATCCCTCAGTGCAGAGCGATAATCTTCAAACGAGGAACCGGCGAACAAAAGAAACATCAGCAGCTCTTGTTTGATTTGATTTCTCTCAGCTGTGGCTCTCAGCAAGGGGCTCCCTCTGCTGCTAAAGCACAGGGAAAAAAATAAATAAAAATAATAAAAACATGGAGAATTGTTGCTTTTTTTATATATTTCTTTTTCACACAATCTGTTGTTTTAATCGCACTTGTCAACTGCTAGAATTAAAAAGACACATAAGCAGACTTTCTCTCTTGCTCTGCTTCTGTGGGGGCCCCCCCAGCACCTCCATCATGTCTTGAGTGGGCGACTGGCTGTGACTGACACCGCCAGATTAGCCTGTTTAAAAAAACCCAAAAACAACAAACAAACAAAAAAACAACATATGTTTGCTTGAAATACATTCGTGCGAACATGTGTTTGCGTCCCACGACATCCAGAAACAGGGGGGGTGGGGATTATTTATGAAGAAGCATGGAGACAAACTGTTAGCACAGCCACAGGCATGAGGTTGACATAACGCAGAGATCCTGCACACACACACACACACACACACGAAAAAGAAAAGAAAAGGGAGGAAAAAAAACCGCAGAAGACTCCCACACACAAATTATCAGCGGACGTACAATGGCGGCACGCGGCGCGCGCGAACACGGAGACACGCGCGAGGCTCCAAAATCGTATTAGGCAAATGAGAGCGAGGCACCGCAGAGGCAGGGAAAGGAACGGCGCTCTCTGTTCGAGGGCTGTTGCTGTGACAGATCCTGGAATAAATCATGTTTAGTTGTTGTTGTTGTTTAATATGCAAATCTTCCATTCAAAGCGCAAGCCGGTTGTTAACATGTGCGTCCTGAAACACAGGGAAAAAAATCCACACCCCACCACCCCACCCAAACACAAGCATATGGATTCCTCTGTGCCAAAGAAATGTGTGGTCACACTGCTGTGGAAGAGCGTGGGATAAACGTGGATGCGAAAAATGCCATGGGCGTCATTACCGGACTCGTATTTCACGATCGCACCGCCATCAGTCGGCCCGGCGCAGCTAATGATGACAATGGGGCGCACACTCAAAGACACCAACACACACCTGAAATGCATAAAGGCTTCAGGAAAGGATGTTTTTAAAAAAACACACACAAAAGAGTTGCACCCTGATGAGGACACTCAATTAGGCCCACACACCTACTTGAAAACACGGCATCACAAACCGGCGTCCTCGCAGGCGACACACGTGCGCATAAACAACCGTAGGGCGCAGGAAATGAAGTGGCTGTTGACAGATTTCGAGCTCGTAATAGATACCCACACTTGGCTGCAATTTTTATTTTATTTTATTATTATTTGTATTATTTCGCTCAACCTTAAACTTACTTGCAAGCATCGCTCGACACATCGGTTTCTCCTTCAGACGCATCTGAATGTCTGATTGAAATCGCACTTTGGGCTCCGAGAGTGAAACGCAAAGGCTATCTGTCTCCTGCAACTGGTGAAGGAAGAGGTGTCACCGCTGCAGAGACCGATAAGGCTTCAAATGGCTGCCGCCATTGAACTTTATCTGGCCTATATGGGTGAAGGGGCTGGATGCTGCGTGGGATGGCAGTGATTCAGCAAGTGCAGTGCTTGGAAAAAGTGTTCATACCCCCTTGAACTTTCACACTTTACAACCTTAATCCTTATGAACGCAATTTACTGGGATTTCGTGACAGATCAGCACACAGGAAATGTGGTTTAAGACTTTTCAAACATCTGAAAAGCGTGATGTGCATTTATGTTTAGCACCCATTTAATCACCCAAAGTAGAACATTACTAGCATTACATTAGGTAGTCTATTTGCTGGCCTTTTTTCACCCTATACTCCAATTCCCCAAAACATCCAGTGCAACTCTATGTGAGATTCAATCTCGGTGTAAATCCAGCTGGTCTGCAAGGCGCATAAGAGCACATTAGTGAACAAACCGGATCACGAAGAGCAAGGAAGACAGTAGGAGGGTCAGGAAGAAAAGTTGTCACGAAGTTTAAAGTAGTTACTCAAACTTACCGAGACATCGCTGCCCTATTAAACTGACAGGTCGGGCAAGGGAAGCATCGTTTAGAGAAGCAGCCCATAACACACACGTTAACTGACGGACTTGCAGAGGTCCACACCTCAGGTGGGAGAGTCTGTTGGCTTAAATCCAGCCTTTATGGAAGAGTGACAGGGAGAAAGTTATTGTTCGAGAAAACCGATAATAGGTTCCACTTGCAGTTTGTCAAAAGCCACGTAAGGGAATGTGAAAACAACTTAGAATTGAATTAGGAAAACTAACACTGCATTCATCATCAACAAACCTTTCCACTTTGAGACATGGTAGGGACAGTATGAAGCAGATGCAGGGATTTCTTTTTGTCCCCGTCAAGGGACAAACAGGCTGGTCAGGGCAACAAAGAGAAAGTTGGAGGCAAATACAGGACTATCCTGGAAAATAACATGTTAAAGGGCTGGGAAAAAAAATCTTTAAACTGGAGTGAACATTCACTCTTCAGCATGACAATGACCCCAAAGAGTCAGTGAGGCGATGTACAGTAGCTCATAGTTATATTACACTTAAATCCAATTAAGAATCTGCAGCAAGACATTCAAAGTGTCCAGGGAATGAAAGAGAAAGTTCAGCAACAGATATAAAACTTTGGAACATGAATACAAACGCCACCACACTTCTAATTTTCCCTTGACTTCACAAGTATTCACTTCTTTTAGTTGATCAATCAAGCATCCTACATTTAGGTTTGTGGTTGTAAAGTCGAGATGAAACAGAAACAGTCACGAATCCTACCTTGAACAGACGCAGGATGTTGGCCACCATGATGGACACGGAGCTGGACGCGGCCCCGATCACGCCCACAATTTTGTCGGGCTTGGTGAAGATCGGAGGGTCTCCGTTGGCGCAGCGGACGTCGGAGCCGTCCCTTTCTATTAGGGCCTGCACAAACGTCAGGGACTGCTCCAGAGCGTACGTGTCCCTGGAGCAGGTATCCAAGATCCGGGCCCCCAGCGTGATGTTGGGCAGCAGTTCGGGATCCTTATTGATCAGGTCAATGGCAAACATCATGGCCTCCAGGCGGTGGATGCCCTTCTCCTTTTTCAGCTCCCCGCAGGGCGTGCCGCGATCTCCCCGTGAATGCACCGGGAAAAGCCCGCCGAGTATGATGTCGCCGTCCAGTCGGATGGAGTGAGCGTATTCCGGAGCGGCCTGGGGGTCTATCGGGACTCGCTGAGGGGATGTGACGGGAAAGAGCCAGGTGTAAGAAGCAGCCAGAAGCAGGAAGATGACAGAGGGAGAATGGAGGGGAAAAGTCGGGCCCCACTGAGATTCCATGATCAAAGAGGCTGGTAACAGAACGCGATCCGAGAGTCTTTAAAGATTATTAAAGTCGGCCCTTTTCTACTGATTAATGAGGCGGGGGTAAAGGACCCCAGGTGCGGAGTTAGCCGAGACCCATGAGCAAATCATAATCCAGGGAAGACGGAGCACGGGCAGGAGGTGTAGCAGGAAATGTGGCACTTCAGCTGCGAGTATCTGGTTCGGGGGCAGAGCGTGTAAACCACAAGTCACATCTTTTGCAGAGCCTGTTGAAGAGAGAGAGACAAGACATGTTGGTGCCATTAACTGTGCAAGGGTCAAACTGCTGCAGGGTAGCAAATCTCACATGGCATGTGGAAAACCCTGACCAAGATGAATGAAGCTACAAAAATAAAAGGATATACAAAGGCTCTCAAAAGTGCATAAACCTCCTGTAAAAAATGCCCAATGTAATAAAACAATTAGACCACAATGAATAATTTCAAGACTTATTTCACATGTGACATTTATCCTCTAATGAAAAATGATTGCGCTGAAAGGCAAAAAGTTAAATGGAAAAAAAAAGAAAAGAAAGAAAAGGAGTGGATCAGTCTGCTGCCCACCATTAAACTGAAACCTGGTCATGTTTGTTGCAGTGTCTCTCTTGGCAGAATCCCCAACCGGCCTGTCAATGTCATTACAAACGTCCAGTTTGTCCTGGAACTTTTGTCCCACGTTTTCTGCAATTGCAGATTACAGTTTTCATGACGCCATGGATTCTCCTGTCATTTGGATCCTTTGTGACCAAACGATGGCTTTAACTAAGCGAAGGGAAGTCGAGGAAATCCAATTAAAACTGCAGTTCAGGTTTAATTCATGTGGTGGCAGGTGTAAACTCCAGAAAACTGAATACGTAAATGGACCAGAAGGGGTTTCGGTGCAAAATATTTGTTAAAGGTGTGCGACTAGATTACTACAAAAACCCATTGGGAGTGTGCTTATTGGACAGCAAAAAAAAACCCCATCCCAAGCAGTTTCAGTTTGTTGTCGCCTCTACACCCTTATTCACTGCTGGCAGGTCAAGGAGAGAAACGGCTTACGGAGGACCTTGTTGAGGAGCTCCTCGGGCTACTCGCATGACCACCTGCTGCAGTTGTGACGAAGCAGAAGAAGGAGGAGGTGGGGTGAAGAGAGGAAGGAGGGAGAAGAAAGGAAAGAGAGATGGAGTTAAAAAATAAATAGAGAGACAACAGAAACATGAGGCAAGCGACGGCATCGCAAAGACACAACAGAGCCGCGGAGCGACTGTGCATCTGCTGCAGTTAAATAAACATATATTCAATGTGTGTCCTCCTCCTAGTAGGCTTCAAACTCAACAGGTAAAGTGAATGTTAAAGGGATTTTTTTTTTATTTGACATCAACATCATTAAGTGTTGAAACGCTTTATCGGCTTTCACCCACTGCAGGAAGGTTCCGCCTTCACCCCCGGTTGTAATAATGTCATGCTTCCTCCACTGAGCTGCGCAGCAAGCAGCCATATTGTTGCAATAAGTTGGTCGGGGACTGAAAATTGCTTATGACGAACTGGCGGATTTCTACACGGCGTGACTGCTAATGTGCTTTCATTAGCCGAGGCCCCTGGGAATTTATTTTCTCATTTGCCTCCCCTGATCTCAAACCCTTGATTTTCTTTTTTTTTCTTCTCCTTCTTCTTCTTTTGCGAGTGCAGACAGGGTGAAGAGGCAATTTGTGCAAATTTCTGGGGCCTAAATAAATATTTAAAGATAATTAATCGTTAGCTTGACAGCCAGATTCAAGGAGAAAGGAAAAAATATATATATTTTCCCTTTCATTTCTTTCGGTGAGCTCCATGGCAACAAATCTAACACTAACACTTTCATTTTTGGCAAGTACGAGTATCCAGTTTGTGTGAATATAGCCGCATAACTTCAGCCTAGTGTGGAGTGTTTTGTTCACACAAACAGCCATACATCGTCTGCTACATTAGCTCCCTAAATATGCAGCACCTTTTCCTCTACACTTCAATAATAATAAGAGCATAAATGCCAGTACTCCAACCAGTCCCAGCTCTTGATCTAGCGAAACAGATTTAGATTCACTAAGGTTCTGGAAAAGACATTTAATAAGACTAAAACTAGAGATGCCTCTAAAACCATGCAGGGCTGAAACTGGACGCCGCTGATATAAGCCACAAATGTTTTTTTTTAAGTCCAAAACTTAAGGAGTTTTTGTAGCAGAAAGGTATTGAACCAAAAGGCACCCCTCGACAAACTCCTAAAGTAAAGTTAGTCTCATCTTACTTCAAACTAGACCCGGCATCAGTGGAACAAGCGGCGACAACATCCTCAAGCAATCAACTGCAATACCAGGAAGCTTTAAGTGGATAAGTTGCACTATTACTTATCCGTTTTTGTGTTCTAATGGGTTATTTTAAGAAAAATAATCTTACAGCATGGTCTACACATTCATCTGAAACTGTAGAATATGCAATTTTATCTTTAAATCAGACTGCTGCAGGCTTTCTTTGGAAGTCAAAAATACTGCAGATTAAGCGATTAAAAAAAATTATAGAGACGAAACATTCACCATCCACAGATAGCAGCGCAAGAAGTACCCAAGCAATAATCACCAGATAATGTCTCATTGGAAGCTCTGCAGATGTTCTGTCTGAACTGACACAGATGTTATTGCAAATCCATTTAGGCAACAAGTCTTGATTCACAAAATGCCTATATTCAGATATTGGCCCAGGTAACACACATTTTTAAATGTTTGGCAAGATGAGAAACAAACACCAGTTGACATAACCACGGTTACCAAGTCGGATAGCATTAAACGCAGGTGTGCTGGTGTTAAAGTAAAGGTCATTACCTCATGGAAGAGCACGGCTTGGTTCATCCTCATGCTTTTCAGTCTTTAGTAGTCAGGCAGCTTGAGTTAAACTCCCCCTTTGACAACTACCCACCTAAATATGAAGGAACAGTGACCTTTTATCTGACAAGCAGAATATAAACAACCATAGTCATGGCATTGTCCCTTCAAACTGGAGATTATTGCTGAGCCAAGCAGATGTCTGATTTCCTTGAAGAAGCCCAATCCTTGCGGGTCAAGTTCATTATTCCAAATAACCAAATTTCAAGTGCCAGCTATTCCCTAACTGTACACGGAGATCCCGTTCCCATGGCCAACGAAACAACAGGCAGTCCAGCTTGGAAAAGGGGTGAAAAAGTTTCACACTGAAGGTAGAAAACCATCCTGCAAAATCCAGAGCAAAACAGTAGGGGTGTGCTGCTGAGAGAGTGATGTACACAGCTGTGATCACTCAGCTAGTGATTGATCAGTGACAGGGAAAATACACAGGAGACAGAGAGCGAGAGGGCAGAGCTGATCCAGAGGGACACGAAAACTAAGAGAAAAGCCTCCCTTTTGATTCTTTGACAATAAAGCCAGCCAGGCAAACCTGAGAAGTATTTTTTTTTTGAGAGGCTTTTGTAATGCTGTTCTCTCTCAAAACATAAAATAAAATAAAATCATGAGTTTTTAAGTAAGCACCTCATCTTGAGTTTCCATCTTGCAGAACTGGGCTGCCATAAATCATTTTCTGGCTTGGATCCCCCCCACCACCTCTTGCTTTAAGACAGGCGAGCTTGTACCACCCTGCAGGAGATCCTGCTCCTAATCTTTCACTGCATCTGTTCCTGCTGGATCAGATCCTGCCCTTTTGCTCCCAAAAAACCTCCCCTGTGGTAACACAAGGGCTCTCCTGTACTCAGCTTTTAGAAACAAACTTTAGCAGCCCCTGTCCCCCCCAACCTTGATTTTGTCCACACAAGGCCCCACGAACAGGCTTGGGAGTCTCGGTTGGCATCACGGCTTGACACTTGATGAATATAATTCATTCCTGTCCCAATTAATTCATCAGTTCCTCCCCACTCAAAATGGAAATAGGTCAAAGCCACTTCTACAAGCCAAGCAAGCAAGCCCCCGCTACAGTTAAAGCCCCCAGCATTATATAGGCTAGCCAGCTCTGATTCATCTGCAAACACTATAGTCTACTTACTGCATCATTGTTTATTAAACACTTTCTCCTTGGCGAAGTCACAGAGGGTTTCTTAATGAGGTTTAGTGGCCCCAGTAATTCTGATGTGCAGTATATGTAACTCACATCTGTTTCCGAATCTGTCTAATCAAAGTCCGGCACATCTCAGAAGCAGAGGTTCCTGTCGCAACGTTTTATTTCACAGCGCTTTGCACAATTACTCATAGCCACCGTGGCTTCCCGTACCTTGTCACAAACGTCAACGAAATGCCGTTCGGGATTGGTGGGACCGATTTGAATTCGGCCACCTTTACTGCGACGACCCTAAATGAAACCGGTCTCCAAATGTCCCGCATCATTTTTTATTTTTTTTTTAAACAGTATGAATACCACGCTTTTTCTGAAGGCCTCAAGCGGAAAGAGCAACGCCGCTAACTGACAGGTCAGACGAGGAGAGCGTTAATCAGAGAAGCAGCCAAGTGGCCCAGGGTAGCCGCAGAGATCCGTCAAGATCCACAGCTCATGTGGAAGAATCGGAATTAGAATGCACTCCAGAAATCTCGCCTTCAAGGAAGAATGGAAGGAAAAGAGGAAGCCATAAGGGGGACGCAGCAAACGTGCAGGAGAAGGCGCTTTGGTCAGATGAGACCAAGTTCGAACGTTTCACCCAAAACTCTACACTGGCTACCCCCGGTCCTCTGCTGAAGAGAACCGCTATGATGACATGATGATGATGATTCCAAAGTGATCAGGGTTAATGGGAAGTTTTATGAAGCGACGCCCAAAGGCAGAACAATGACCATAAACATACAGCCCAGTGCTGCAGTGGAATGGTTTTGATCAAAGCATATTCATTTGTGCAAACGGTCCAGTCAAGAGTTTCTGGCAACACCTAAACGACGACATGCCATCTTGTGTTGAACTTGCACATGGAATTCAACCACCTCCCCTGCTCTCTCCCCCCCCAAAAATACTCAAGCTTTTAGCTGTAACACGACAATATATGACAAAGTTTAAGGCATTCGACAGCTGCAGGCATTAGGTAACAAGTTCAAATCTGTTCTGTTTATTCAAGCTGCAACTGCACGCAAATGTCTCCAGAGGGACGCTGAAAAGAAACAGATCTGATCGGGGTGAAGGAACCGGCCTCCAGCCTCATTTACACTCAGTCTCTGAAGATTATCAGTGCCTTGAAGGGTGAAAGAGGTGACATTTGTGTGTTCGCACTCACATACAACCCACCTGATCTTATGCTAATCATCTTGGGCTCTTACTCCTTCAACCTCAAGATAGCTCTTATTATTCTTCTCAAATGCTGGGGGAGAGCGGAGGGGGCGGGGAATGATTTAATCTCTCTTGTGGCTGCCTTGAGGAAGAGGAGGAGGAGGAGGAGGAGGATGATGAGGGTTCCCCTGCTGTGATGTTTAGTGGCTCAAAGATGAAGAGGGTTGAACCCTAAAAAGCCTTCAGTGAGCTCATCACTCTTTTTAATTTACACCCTCGGCTGGTTGTTGGGAGTTCATCCCTCCACCTCCGGCGACTTCATTCTTATATCTGCAATCCTGTGCGAGCCACAGTTTGCCTCCTCCTCTTCCTCCTCCCAGTCTTATCCCTTGCTGCATGCAGCCCCCCCTTCCCCCCCTTTCATCACTGGTTTTGGAGAGAGAATGGGTTTGCTCTTCTCAGAAAGAGATAGCTGTTCTGTCCTCTTCCCCCCATCGTTTCTTCCTCACTCATGGTCCGAGAGCTGTTGGTCAGTGAGTCCCTTTGGAGCACTTTTCTCTTACTCCCTGGAGCCACTTGCTGATCTTTACCTCCATTCCTCTACCTGAGCAGGTCCTGCGTTTTGGACTCTTAAGGGCGTCAAACAGATGTATGAATCAAAAAATATACAATCATTTAGAAACACACGTTCAAGTCCAATTGCATTTTTTCGCCAACATTTCGCACAGAGAGAGTCGCGCGTCTCCGAGATAAAATGCATATTGAGAGAGTTGGAGATCAAAGTCTAGGCGTGTGCGCTGATTATGCATCCCCAATAGGCTCGATTCCGGGGGTTCTGGTTGCAGCCTAATTAGTACCAGTGCAGAGAGAGGCAAATGCACTTTGCATTATTTCATATATACCTCCAGTACGACAGTATGCATCAAGTTCAGACATCCATACTCACCCAACAACTACTGCGCAGCGCATGAGACAATCTGGCATTAAACACCCATCACCGAAGGAATGTGAAGACACCCACGGAGGGAGTATTAAAGGTAAGAAAATCAGAAATTCAGGTTCCACCCACGATGTGGAAGAGGGGAAGCATCCCGCGGGGTCCCTGTCCGCCTTAGGCAACTTCCTTGCGGAGCTCAGCAGTTTCACAGCTCAAATAATATACATATATATTTCAGTCCTGGTGAAGAGAGAGAGAGAGAGAGAAAGATGTCTCCAAAAATCAAAAGATTGATCGCAAGACAATAATAATAATGATAATAATGAAAAAAAGATCCGCAAAAGGGCATGGAGCCGCAGTCGTGACGCAAACTGTAACTATTAACTCCGCACTTGTTTAAGGAGACAATGGAGATAGAGGCTGTCTGCAGAAGCCGATGACCAAGAATGAATCTGAGATACAGAGAGAGAGAGACAGAAAGAGAGAGAGAGAGGATGGAGAGAGAGGTGGAGGAGGGGGAGACAGAGCAGAGGAATTTATGACACGCGGCACGGATCAATATTGTAGGTAAAACCCACCTGATTAGGGTGATCCGTAAGCTCCCACGCACACTTTGCTCGTGGTCACTTCTCCGTTAAAGTCTGCTTGTGTCTGCTCGTGCGCGCGCGCAACCACACACACAACCCGCTCAGAGTCCTTAGTGCTGGTGCACGACGCACCAAATCAACGCCTAATTGCGCCACTATCCTCATGCAGACTCCCTCCTCCACAATCAATTAAGTTTATTACTGATCAATTGGATGCATTTCTGTCCCCTTTTGCTTATTTGAACACATTAATAAGTCATCCAAAAAAAAAAAGCACGGTTAATTGAACGAACTTCCCCAATTTATTTTCCACTGAGCCCATTGATTATCCCCTCCTTCAAAGCAGCTTCCCTTGTAAAAACCAGCGCGCCGCGGCTCTTTGTGGTAAATGGAATTAAACAAATGAACCGCGTCCCATCTGCTGTGTAATAACAATTTGATAAGCTGTGTGTGTGGAGGCAATAGGAACAAGACTGGGGTGTTCCCTCTGACTGACAACGTTGGGGTGAGGGGGATGTGAACAACACGTTCAATTTGTCGATCTTACCGCGTTAGAAAAACACAGAGGGGCGGGTCAATGGCACCATCTTGTGGCAAGAGGGGGTAATTACAACGTCAGATAAAACCAGATGGTGATTTTCTTGCCCAAAAATGACCAGTGCAATGATCCAGTGCACCTGCATGAATAATCATCAAAAGGTGTATTTATTATTGATTGTTCAGATTTAAAAAGTGATGCCGGCCACATTAAATATTCCTTCTGAACTTGTATATTGAAATATACAACATTCAAGGGGAAGTTGTGTCACAGCAGCCGGAAGCTTCAATCTCCAGGTAGTGGAGCTACTTTAAGTAGGCCGAGAGCCTGCAAGGTGATGTTGGGTTTAATTTGACCATGACGACAAAAAAATGACACGCAGTAAGCAGATACATTTGAGTTTATCAGATTTGACGAAATCCAATAAATTCAGATTATATTCTCAACATTCAGGAGGTTTTTTTTTTTTTTTTTAATTAAACATTGGCTAAAACTATAGATTTGAAGATGGGAAAGTCTGAGCTATTATAGGGAGAAAAAAAAATCTTTATGGCTGCATAACATTTTTTCCATACAGATGAGTCTTGTGAATATGTAAATGTTAGTTTCAATTCAACTAAAGAAATAAATCATTTTTTGCACTTTATTGACTTTATCAATAAAGTGTAAAAAAGATATTCCTTTTTTGGAATATCTTGATATTCCTCATTAAGATATTCCTTTCTGAGGAATATCATTATCTATGTCATTCACTGCATTCACTAAATTGTATTTATATTTCAAATTGAATTATTAGCTTTAATTAACGTTTTAATGTTATAATTCATTGAAGTGCATTTGCCAATTCTTTTACATTTCTTTTGTGCCCCTCCTCCCCCAGGCCGGTAGGGGGCCCTAATGAGTGGAAGAAATTCAACAATTCATGATTAAAAAAAATAACACCGACTAACACAAAACAAACACAAATCCATATAGAAATCCACTCGGGGGCTTTTGAGTAGTACGTTTTTATTTATTAAATAGTGTCTTTTAACATTCTGGTCACATCTGAAAAGGCTTTTCTACTTCTGGTGGTCTCTAGAGGAAAAAGCTTAACATATCACAACATATGATGAACAAAACTTCAGGACAAAAAACAAAAACAAAATAAAAACATACATGAACTAAACCCCTCCGAGTCATGTCTTTGTGCTCTCATGTTTTAACAAGCAGTAAAAAATGAAACAAAAACAAAACAAGTGACAAGTGAGCAACTTAAACCTGCTGTAGAATGACACGCCCACGGCTCAAACATGTTAGAAACACCTGGGGAAAAAAACAAAAAACAACTAGTAAATAAGTACATTATCTATTATAGCTATTATTTATACCATCCGACATGGATGAGTTAATATACAGTATGTCTGCTGCAGAAGCCTTTGTTACAAAAATAAAGGTTGGTCTTTCTTTGTTTCTGCTTTTTGTTCTATTTCATGGCTTACAGTTTGAACATTAAGACATATCTACATTTGGTCTTCCTCACTTTCCTCTGATCTTGGTCTTCCCTCCAAACTCTTCCCAGTGTCTCAAAGACTACCTCTGCGACCTTCAGCAGTCGCCATCTAACAATCGCAACGGTTGGACTCACAGAAACACATTTTTATAAGCAAACAATGCACAAACTAGTAAAAATAAACATATTACGTTGGTAAAGATTAAAAACTAAGATAAGACAGATCATGTAAAAATGCTCCAGTGTAGAGATTTGTGGAGGGCTTTCAGTCAGGGATGATTTTGCTTTCTGTAGACCAGCTCTTAGGCACTGAGGATGTAAGGTAACATAACAGCGTGTCTAATAGGGCTGTGGAAGGACATAAGGTCAATATAAAGGCAGTTAGAAAGTAAATTCTTCCAGTTAATGTCTTAAAAAACTACAGCAGTAAGACTGTAACCTGTTGCAAATTTTTACCCTCAGTCTCACTGTAGCTCTGTCTTTCATACATTATTTAAAGTTTCAAACCATCTGAAGAAATAGATTTAACCTTCAGAGTCGCACCAAAGCTCGATCAGACAATTAGGTTTTAGCATAAACAAGAAAGACTGGGTTTTGTTTTATAATGGGGACAATTTGACTGATTTTTTTTTTCTCATTTCTGAATTAAAACAAATTCATATTCAAGGTAAGTTCACCTTTGCTAGTTTTAGTGCTGCCAAGCAGCAGAGAACAACAGCAGATTAACTTATTTGGAAGATAAATGAGGGTTGGAAATTTACATCTTTCACACTTCCCAAAAAACTCAGACTTTAAACGAGGAACTGATTTGAGATGCCAGTGGAATACCCTTCAACGAGGCACAGTTCAGCTGAGGAAGATTAAGTTATAATATTCTTCATTTTTAAAGAATTCAAAAAATATCTTTCATATGTAACCGGGCTGAGCCCAGAAATCCAGTTTCTGATTTCCTCGTTCTCACTCATTCGCAACTTGCTAAATGCAGGATAATATAAGCAAAGCAGTAAATATCTGTAGTCTGCATATAGCTCCATATTTACATGAGTAAATACAGATATGTATATGTACAGCAGATTGGAGTCTTTGTGTAGATAGCAGCAGGCTGTCTGGCTTCGTTATGAAACTACATATTGTCAGTTTACAACAGTTTTTTTTTTTTGGTTCATATGCAACTATTCTCTTCTGTAAGGCCCTGCTTAGTTTCTTCCTTCATGTTTCCAGGTCTTCCTTGTACTTCCTCTAGTAGTCTCAATTTTCCAGTTAAATGTTTTGATTTGCTGTGTAATTGTTTGTGGCTTTCTGTTCTTCGTTTGTGGCGATCTGCAAGTCGAAATGAGAGAAGGAAACAAACAAAAAACAGTGAAATCATCAGCACAAGTTAAAGGTGAACAGAAGTTAGAGCACTTCACCCCTTAAACCTTTTTATGCTTATTTGCAATATAACCAAAAATGTCAATGTAATTTAGTAAATCGTGATTCTTAAATGTTCAAATGAAAATCAGAGGTTTTCTAATTGGATTTAGCTCTGGGTTTTGACTAGGTCAGTCTAAGACATGAATACTCATAGATCTAAACAAGAAATTCCCTAATTTCCCAGGATTTTGACATAATCAGCATCCACAGCCAATGTATTGGCCAACATGTTGCTCGTATTTATTTTAAAGACCTGTTTTTCTTTAATCTTTTATCAGTATCAAGTAGAATCCAAATGAGTCCTTCACTTTCATGCACTACTTTGTGTGGATCTATTTAATAAAATCCCAATAAAAAAAGGAAGATTGTAGTTTTAATGTCATAAAAATAGTAACCTCTAATTTATTTATTTATAAAACTATAGATTTAAAAGCCTGAACAGAAACGTGTCGCCGTTTTTAGTGAGCAGAGAGAGGCAGTGTGATACACAAATAGGTAAATAAAGAATGGAGGAAACAGCTGGTCAGTGTGCTGATTAATGGCTTCGTCTCTCTACCAAAGGGAGTCGTCTTCTGCACAGACAGAACCAAAGCTTACTTTTGCCACACACAAGACTTTGTGGTAAGCAACGTCTTAAAAGGGCAGACTTTTAAGAATGTGCTGAGGTACGCAGCATTTCAGCCTTACTTAGTGGTTTCTGGTTGCACACACACTGTGAGGGGAGGAGGGAAAAACAAAGACAAGGAGGAAACCGGAGGACGGGACGGGAATGAAGAAGAGTCGGTGTGATAAAGGTGAGTGCTGTATTCTTACACTGCGCGTTTCACCAGAGCAGAGATTTGGAGCGGGTGCTGACTCCTTTCCTCCTGCTCACTGCTCCCACCGTAGCGTTTCGATGGCTCCGCTTGTGAGACTCCAGGTACAGCTAGATTTAAAAGGTGGAGGAAAAAAAGAATTGAAGAGGAAGCAAAAATAAAATAAAGTTTATACTTATGGTGCGTTCACACCAAACGCGTCCGACGCTTCCGAGTTCGACATGTGTGCACTTTGAATGCAGACGCTTGACACTTTGCTCTACACAGTGTTTTGCACGTCAGGCGACTCTCATTCAAAGTCTATGTGGAAGCACGTTGAGGGCGCGCCAGACACGTCTACGTTGCTCTAGCCGTTGTTTTCCGTTGCTGGCCTACTTTTCGGACGTGTTGGGTGCGTTGGACACTCTTGGCGCGTCAAGCGCTCAAAATCGCGCCACGTTAGATGCGTGAAGCGCGTCACAACGGGCCCTCGATGCGCCACCACATAGGCGTTGAATGTAAACCAGACAAGCCTGATGCTCACCATTACAGAGATGTAACCGTTAAGATCAGTTTTTATCCCATCATTGACAGATTGTTGGAACCAATAAATGCCATGTTTACATAATTTGGGGGATTTTATAGTCAGCACAAAAGTTTTAAGACTGGTGGCAATTTTGTTTTTCAACCAAGTTTCCTGCCTCAGTGTTTTAACATTTCTTCTTTTTTTTTTTAATCAGACCAGTGGCGGTTTTCACATGAATGGCGCCTTCTGCTGGCCAAACAGCCAATTAA
The DNA here is from genome assembly GCF_001444195.1 of Xiphophorus couchianus. Lineage (NCBI taxonomy): Eukaryota > Metazoa > Chordata > Actinopteri > Cyprinodontiformes > Poeciliidae > Xiphophorus > Xiphophorus couchianus. Next base: position 11,266,651 of record NC_040244.1, on the reverse strand, counting down.
ATTTATATAAAATGGGGTACAATGCAGTTCTGTCCTCCAAAATAAATAAGCTGGTCTCTCTATTCTCAGCAGCAGATAGGGGACACCTACTCAACACACAGGGATGAAAAGCCCCATTGAATGCACATTCATAAAAGCAATAGAAAAGCAGACTAGGGCACATCTGATGGATAAGTTGCATTTTCTTCCAAAGTTTGAATCTTGGCTTTTCTTTTCCTAAGACTTGCAGTATACAAGCCAAATCCTGACTGGTGAGGAGTCCTTCTTGCTATTTTTAGGAGGATCTTTTCAGTCCACTAACATTTTTGAGAGCTGAGGACATGTTGCGGTTAAATGGGGTTAAAAAGCACAGAGCTAAAACTTTTACATTTTGATCCTTAACGCAGTTTATCACTGCTGTCTTATGGCATAATGTTCTATCATGCTGAAAAAAAACATTGCTCATCACAGTGTTGCTTCTGGTTTGTTGGGCAAATTGGCCCCGGTAGGATTTCTGGCTCCATTCTTTATTTGGGGGAGTGTTTTAGGCAAATTGAGGCAAAGCAACTCATGTCATTCCAGCACATGAGGGACCTCTGCATGCGAAGCGTCCGCCTTTTCTCTTCAACACAATCCTTTTTGCAAAAGTCGTTGGAGATACTATCTCCATACTATCAGTCAAATGCTGGTACTTCCAGCATGACAGGAGTTGGTTTTCATTGGAGTTGAGGCTTTTTGCTGCCCTTGCTGACACCAGATGCAGCGATTGTGCGTAGAAACACTTGCCTGTACCTGCTGCCATTCCTGAGTAAGAGTTGCACTTAGTGCGAAGGGAGCCCTGGCACTTGCTTGAATTTCTTGGGTACTCCACAAGTTTCTTTTTAGCTTTTGAATTTCTTCTTTAAAATATTTAATGAGTCAATAAATCAGTCCCTCTAGGATGCTGCAAATGTTGCGATCGCAACTATTGATGCAAATTCACTCACCGCTTGAAAATTTTGCACAAATGTACATTTTCACGAATTATCACAACTTTTTGTAAGACCATGCTATGGTAAAAAAAAATGTGCAACTCTGATGGCAACATTTTGAAAAGAAGTGTCACAAAGTTAGTAGTTTTATGCCGCAACAGTCACAAAAAAACATTAACATCCTGGAGGGACTGATAAATGTTTTATTTAGGTGCAATCGCACAAGACATAAAAATTTGTCACTTGTGTAAACCTTTTTGATGAAAAAAATTGTTAAACTATTGCGCTCTAATATTTTTATTAGAATTAGATTCAACAGAAAAAAATCAAAAATAAAACTGTAGTCAAGTTTGTGAAAACACAAGATTTCCTCTTTAGAACCAATTCGTTTGGCTAATTAAAATCCCTACCTTCTTAGCAAACGCCCGCCCACACTGGTCACAAGCATGAAGAGAGAAATTCTTCGTCACTTTGACCTCAGTGGATGACGTCACGGGGCTGCTCTCTGATTGGACGTCGTGTCGCCGGGTGTGCGGGGCTTGGTTACTGGATGAGGTTGAGGAGGGGGCATTGCGAGAGAGCGAGTGTTTCTCACTGCGCCGGGTCAGAGGGGGGCTGATGGGGCGGGACTGGTGAGCCGTCTGCTGTCTCTCCTGCTTGCGGGTGACGGGCGGGGAGGGAGTCGAGACCGGAGATGAAAGCTCCTGCTGCTTCCTGGTGATGGGGGCGGGAGGCGGGGCGGAGGCTGAAGTGGCGGTCGAGGCAGACGTGGAGGCTTCTTGTTTGCGGGTGATTGGGGGTGATGGAGAAGAAGAGGAGGAGGAAGACGATGACGAAATGTGGCGCCCGTTCATCTCCTCCTTGACGCTGCTGCCTGTCCTCTTGGTACTGTTCAGGACCACCTCTGCCAGCCTCTTCACCGCCCTGCTCTCCAGTTTGGGCATGATCTTTGCCAGGTATTGCGACGGCTTCTTGTGGACGACCGTCACGTGGCGCAGGACGTCACGTTTGCGGCGTGACTCGTAGCGACACAGAGGGCAGCGGTAGAACTTGATGAAGATGTCGTTGCCGTCTGTGTGCAATTCAATGTGCTTCGTTAAGTTCTGACGTGAGCTGAACTGTCGTTTGCACAGCTTGCAGAAGAGCTGCTTGAAGTCAAAGCCGACTGACAACTTGCTTAATTTGGCTGCCATGTTTGTGCATGTGTTCCCTCCACGGGACGAGGATGAAGATGTGGATGAAGGTACCTTCGGACTGGATGGGGCTTCCTCCTCTTTCACCTTCAGAACAGCTTGTGGAACACCTTTAGATGTCCCGTTGTTGTTAGAGAGAGATGGAGCAGGGCTGCTGTCAATGTCATCATCTTCGTCTGATGGCTCCACTGCTTCCTGCTTCACTCTTACATTGTTGCTAAGGCTAACATTAGTGCTGCCCGTGCTAGGGGTGTTTACAGCAGGAGCAGGTGATGGTGTGCCACCAGACTTGTTACTTTTGACACTGTAGATCTTGTGCACGATGCGCATGTGTCTCTTTAACATAAGCTAAAAAAGAACAAAGTGTTTTTTAGAACACGCCACCAGAAAATCTCACCCAACACATTTTACATTACAACCACAAACCTGGATACGTGTTTCCCTTTTCATGCGATACGAGTCAAATCCTTTTAAAAATGATGCTTTTCGTGCAATCTGACTGAGCTTGGGGTATTTCAAAAAGCAGAATCTTCAAAGTCTTAGTCTATAGATATGCAGATACAGATATCGGTCCAAAATCAGCCACAAAATTTGTATCGGATTATACCGGCCTGCATCTAAAACAGGGGTGGGCAACTCCAGGCTTCGAGGGCCGGTCTCCTGCAACTTTTAGATGCATCTCTACTTCAACACACCCGAGTCAAATAATGAGGCCATTAGCAGGACTCTGGAGAACCTGACTGCACTTAGGAGGTGATTCAGCTGTTGGATTCAAGTGTGTTGGACCAGGGAGACGTCTAAGAGTTGCAGGACACCGGCCCTCGAGGACCAGGATTTCCCACCGCTGGTCTAAAATCTCTGATATAGGCATACGGATGAAAACACTCCACTCCCGTATTTAGTCCGACCCAGAATTTAGTCCATCCCTATCATTTCTATTAAGCAGTACTTGCATCTCACACAGATCTACTGGTTAATAATAAATAATAAATAAATCTCATATCTATTGTTGCTGATATCTTATTGGGTCAATATTGGTGTTGGCCAATAGTGAAAGCTGCAATATCGGTATCTCATCAGAAGTGAAAAAGTTGCATTAGGACACCTCTGGTTCTACATGTCAATCGCTTTGACACAGTGTGTTCAAAGCGATTACACGGCACATGTTTTTAGTTTGATATATATTTTGAAAACCATTGACCATTTTCATTCCACCTTTCAATATCCTACTTTGCACTGGGACACCACACAATATTCAAATAACATGCATGATTTGTGGTTGTAATGTCACAAAAAAGGTTCAAGGGATGTGAATATTATTAGAAGGCACTGGAAATGCTTTCATAACCAAAGCACATTTGATAATCAGTGAAAACCAGTGATAGAGTCAATCCACCAACCTGGGAGCTGTAGTTCCTCTTGCACAGGGTGCATCGACATGAGGCCGAGTTTGTCTGCTTACTCTGAGGCTTCCCTTGGGCTTGGTTTGAGGTGGATGTTTTAGAGTTCACAGGAGTGGTCTTGGAGCTGTGGGCACGTGTTGGGGAGGAATTGCTGCTCTTCTTGGGTGGTGTGACTTCCAGTGAGAAGGGCTGGCCTGGCCTTGACGCAATGTTTGGTGTGATGGTGTCCCTCCGTAGACCCCGGTGCACCTCGTCAAAGTGCCGCCGCACGTTGGCTTTGGTGGCGAAGGTTTTCAGGCACACTGGGCAGGACTTTCCAGTTGGTGTACTGAGAGTCCTTGGTCGGCCTTCAACAACACAGAGATACATATCTATTCAGACTGATCATTTATTTTTTTCAAACAAAAACCACAGTTTATCTAGAAACTGTATATCTTCAGCTAAAGACCTGAAACTGGACAAGAAAATATGTTTTTTTCTAATATCATGAGCTAGTTCTTTGAATTGATATGTTACCGAACTCATTTCTATTCACTGTATAATTCCCTACCTTTCACCATGGAGAGCAGGCTTGTAGGAACTGTGCGCGTCTCTGTGAACTTTCGGAGCTCCTCGAGTTTAGTTTGGTGCATTTTGCGGCAGTGACGCCTGATACTCCGACGGGAGTTAAAGTCTTGGCCACAGAGACAACAGGAAATGGTCACATCTTCAACCTGGATGGTCAGAAAAAGTAAAAACATATTTTGTACCAAAAGAAAGACAGACCTTGTAAAAAAGTTTTTAAAAAAAGACTTACAAAAGAGAGTCATTGAACAACTAATTTACAACCTACCCCACTGGTGGAGCCCTCGTCTTCAGGCTTTGGATGTTCCTCTTTCGCCTCATCGTCAGCCTCCCATGTCTTCGGTCCTGGACTGCCGTGGCTCTCAGGTGCATTTGGCTGACTGACTGGATTGTTTTCCACACCCTCCATGGTCTCTCCTTCCCAAGCAACAGGACTCTCTCTGGCACTGTGATGAACAACAAAAACAAATGAGTAAAATACATTCTGTTTGTGAATTTAAATGCAATGGGTTTGTACCATAAATACGTGTTTGTCCCTTGTTTTAATAAAACGTACCTGGTTGTGTGTGATGGAAATCTCGCCAGCTCCTCGTCTGTGGTGAGGTACTGGAACACCGCCTTGTTGGTGGTCTGAATGGGCTCTAATCGGACCACGTAGTCGGGCCGGTCAGCTCTAGGATATATAGCATCCAGTAAATCCTTCATGGCTACACTCTGTCGGTCATCACCAGAAGAGCCTGTCAGAGAAGATCATCATCCATTACTTCAAACAGAGTACAGGGGTAAGTTTGTTACAATATAATGCCATTAACCACACACACAAAACTAGTGTATTAAAATAGCCATTTGTTTTTCAGTTGTGGTTATTTTATGTATGATTGTGAAAGCTGGGGTCAGAACTCCACTGTGAACAGTAAAAGATGAGGTAAGGTGTTGAGAGAATTCTCTGAACGAGAACAGCGTTATAATTTCACTGTAACTTTTACAATACATTAGAAACGCAAGTCAACATATAAAACAGGGCAACAGCCATTGTCTTGTTTTATTTCTTTTGTCAACAATGATTGCAAACTTCAATAATCAGAATTCTGAGGTGAGCGAATCTTACAACAGGACAACTGACGGCCATGCTCTCCACAAACTTTACACGTGCTTAAGAGCGGCAAGAACAAAGCTAATGTTAAAAAGAAATCCATAACCATGTAGGGAACACTGTAAACAAGCGACAAAATGCCCTCAGGTTAGATAAAACAAATGCTGAACCTTTTAGATGCCATACAAAACGCTGCGTGGCAACAAACCAACACTGAACATTACAATGAGTATATATCATGACCACTGTGACATACAGTGGTGAAAGAACCAAGCTTTTGCCACCATGCCACCCGCTTCCCTACGGCTTCCCTGGTGTAGGGAAGCAGCAAAGCTCCACAGAGTTAACAGGAATAAGGATGATGATTTGTACCGGGGGTTGTTTTTTTTGTGCATCCCTATAGCAACACGCAGTCAGGATAATTAAAAAGAAACCCTCCAGTCAAAGCTACTATGGAATGGTTAAGATAAATGCATATTCATGTTTCTCCCATATATAATACTGTGTTTCAATATATAAAATTCTGTGTGACATTTGAAAAATTCAAGGGGTATGAATAATTTGGCATACCACTGAATCCATTTAACAGACAAAAATAAAGAAACTGAAACAGCAGCCATTCATTTCAAATCTCTGAGCTCATACATCGGAATCAGATGAAAGCTTTAAAATCAAAATAGACAACATAATAAGTCCTGCCTTCAACTTTCTGTTTAATGACTAAATTATGGTAAAAAGGGGGAAAAAAGCATTAAATATTGATACTGTTAATGTGACTGTCAGAAGCAACAAAAAAAAACATGTTCCCTTGTTGCTCAATCCGTTTGGTAAATATTTTTAATCATGGAGAGATTTCCTTCTCTACAGCACATATAATCATTTTGCCATTAAGCAACATTAGTGTGAAAAATTCTCAACTAGAAACGAAGAGGCAGAAGACTCCTCTGTTCAGACTGTTGGGGTGCAATGCGACAGGTAAGACAAATCGAGTGTTTCGGGAAAACAAAACTTTGCCGCAACCAGAAACGATCAAAGCTCAGAATATCAAAGATGGAAACGACAGCAATTAGTTCATTTAATAATACAGTACACATCCAACCCAAAGCTATAACCTCTTTATTGAGGAAAGCCAAGCTACTTGTGCAGAGGAAACATCATTACAACCCCAGGCAGATGATGATAGTATTAGGATGGAAAAGGTTCATACAGCTGTAATTGGTAAGGTGGAGAAAACTGAGCAAAATATATCGACTTCCTTTGTTAGGATTGCTATCCCTTCTAGGAGGGGAGAGTTACAGAAATGATATCAAGAGTTTTACAGACTTCTTCATCCCCTGGAGTTAAGAGTGGAAACACAGAAACACACTGCAGCTAATTAGAATTTGAAAAAGCTCAAACACTGACAAATTATAGTCTCTCTGATGGAGGGAAAGCTGGCCTTTGTGTAATAAACGTTCAAAGGAGAGAAGATTCTACTGTGCGCCTATGCTTCTATATGAAAGTGCAAGGACAGGAATCATAATTAGGAGACAGATGGCATGAAAGCGAGTGAGGGATCCTTGGAGTGACAGAATACTGAAGTAAAATGTGAAGAAGTCCAAGGAGACTGTGAAGGCAGAGAGTGTTTGTACAAACTTCAGAGTTCACAATGACTTAGATGAAATCAAGACAAATCTAGCTGATCTGTGGGATGCTTTCAGATGTTTACTTCATCTTTAGCAAGCACAAATTAATCTATGTAACCATCACTTGTTCTCTCTGTTGATTTTCACAACAAGAGAGGCCATTTAGGCTTTTTGACGTCTTATGCTTTTACTTTAGGGTTTTGAAAGTGGATCAAGAATGATTTGCATGAGTCCTTGGCTTCAGTGGATATCTGCATGTTTACAGTCCCTTACAAATTACATATGCCATCAACTTGACCACATTTATCGATAATAAATGTGGTCGATAATTAATACATAAATATGCTTTGATTAAAATCATTGCTGCTCCAACTCCAACTTTTAATATGATTTAACTCTGCAGAAAGATCAGGGATCAAGTTGTGGGGAATTTGTAAGCAGAGTCTCTTGGTCTCCATGATTCTGTTTGCTAGCGTTCTCTAACAAACATGGATTTATAATGGCATGAAATGACAGACATCCGCGGTTACAGTTATGCACTACTTTGAGTTGGTTTGTCAGTCGAGATTTCTTGTAAATTCACAAAATTTACAAGAATTGTATGTGGTATTGTATGTGTTGCATTACTCACCATCAGATTCAGGCAGCCGTGACAAGCAGTAGTACTCTTTGTGCGTGATGAGGTTCGGGAGGCCTCTGAACAGACTGCGACACAGTTTACACTCAAAGATGGTGTCTACCTCCCTCAGTAGCATACTCCTGAGCTGGTTGGTGCCTGCAAGTTAAAAAAAAAAAAAACAGTGAGCGATGGATCTTTCTGTACCTCATTATCCATTTTAATGCGATCTTCCAGGAGAAAATGGCAAGTCCGCCTGGAACTTTGTTCAAAAAGGTCTGCAATAACGTTTTTTGGCATTTCACATATTTTGAAAGGAGATTGGTAGTGATTAAGTCATTTTTTTTTTCAAACTGATGATTTGAACTTTAACAAAAGAGAATTGGGGTGCAACAAAATAGCGGTTGTGATTGTTTGGATTGTGGTTTAATTTTTTTCCCTTCTTTTACTTCATGAAAAAAAGATTTCATAACTTCTGTTGACTGGTTTGCTTTGCTAAACCTAATTGGTCAAGTAATAAATATTAGGGGTATTTTTGTCCCATCTGTGGAATTTTTTTCAAAGGAAAAAAAGAAATCAAATCATCCGGATCCTAATCAATCTTTCTTCTCTTTTCCCTGGTTTCTTTTGTTTTAAAGTGTTTAATTTCCATAAAAAGAGCCCCTTTCCACTTTTTATGTCATTGCCATCGGCTTTCTGATTAAAGTGGTTTGTAATCAATTCAGATTGAACTTGAGTTCTCGTAGCAGTTTTAGAAAGCACATTTTACAGTAGAAGGAGTGCAAATTCTGTATTCTGCAGAATATTTCCATCAGGCTGTGCAATTACATGTTTAAACACAGACACAGACAAATCCAGGAATTATAGTCGAATCAAAAACAGCAACACTAAAGGACAAACAGTGTTTCTTTTAACCAGCAACTGAACTTCACTTCTTCAGAGGTTGCCGAGTAGCAGCCTGTCTGGATAATTCAGCAGCACAGGATAAAACACTGGCTATCTGGTTTCTATTGTCCTTTTAAAGCCATGGTTCTGTAATTTTGATAAAAAAAGATTTTTCTGCTGCTGGCTGGCGCTCACACATGTGTAAACCTCCTCAGGTTCCATTTTCAATCACAAACGTTAAGGTTAAATGTGATTTGGGACAGAGGTAAAAATGGCCTAAGTGACATCTGCACAACGCAGGTTTAGAGGCAACACAGACGAGGTTAAATAATGATTGCAACTATTGAAGATGTGCAGCCAGGTAATCGGTAGAAACAAGAACTGCACCCTGAGATTGGCAAGAGACTGGAGTCGGAGAATTTTTAGCTTAAACAGAAGTCTTCAGAGTTGATGCTGTTACCAAAACCCAAACTTGTGTTCTTTCCTAAAGTGGGAACTTTCACCCTGTGTTTGTTATGGAGTGAAACTAATGGCAGCCTGTTGGCATTTCAGTTCATTCTCTATAGAGAACACATAAAAAAACTGCACTGTTTAAAGAGCTCGCTGTGCTAACCACACGCAATATATCTTATATTTGTTTTTGTATTGCTGCTACGATAAATATGGCAAATTATATGCTTTGAATATAAATGATGAGACTAATAAAGTAGAAGCTTAAAGAAATATTGGTCGTTTAATCCTGGAAAAAAGTTAAAATTAAAAGTCTGAATCTGCTAAAATAATAATGCTGTTTAAAGAATTACAAAAGTCAAATACATTAAATTGGGCTAAAACTTCAGAAGAGTGCAACTCTAAAAAATATACAGTTAATAATAGATTTTAGATACACTTCTAAACTTTTAAGAATTAATATTTAATCAAATGCTTAAAAAGAATGAATACAAAATAATCCAGAAAGAACACTAACTGTGTCCTCCTTTTGTTTAAATCCAGCTCTTCATAATGAGGGTTTTAATCACAACGCATCAGTGAACAACCCAATGAAAAAAACAGGACACACACATTAAAAATAATGATAAGAAGCTAGAGCAGAGAGGTAGAGAAAAGGAGGAGGAAACAACAAGAAAACAGAGACGCATACCGGATCGGAAGCATTCAATTATCTGCTGAATCCCAGACTTGGAGGTCTGCAGAGGCTGTTGGAGCAGAGGGGGATCGCCAGGCTCAACACACAAACCTAGACAGAGAGAAAGACACAGCATTATATCAAAGTCAGCTCCTAATTGTATAAGAGTATGGCCATCTTAGAGAACTATAGCATCGCAAGAGAAGAGGTCTGCGCAGCAGCTATGAACGAGGTAAATAACTGTGTGCTGAAAAGAGCCCACACAATGAGATCTGTACAGGACAGTGATTCATTCTGACCTTATTACCTTCTATCACACTAACACCACACATGCTCTTTAAGGAAAGAGAGGCAAAGGCAAAGTTAAAGGAGGACATCTTTCTTCAAAGTAAAATCTGGATCCTTACAGAAGAACAGATGCAATGCACGAGAAAAATGAAGTTAACGGCTTTCAGTTGGGCTAATGAAGAACACAGCGAGGACTTCATCTGTCCTTTTGGTTCAACACAGACCAGAGCATCTTATTGTCACCTAATCTGACGAAATCAGAGACGCGTCCCAAAGGACATGTCCTCATTCACTGGTGACCTGAATCACAACAGAGTTAAGGGTCAAGCAGGATGCAGAAATCCTGAAGAAGAATCTTTTTTTTTAATTTACTGACATGCTTTGTTTCAAATGTTGAAATCTGAAAGGAAACCAAAGGCAATTGTTGTGATGCTATTTTTACATAAAAGTCTAATTTTCACTGTTGAGGTTTTGAAACATGTAATACAAAATAAAGGAGAACAACTCCAACATCATACAACAATCGGCTAAAGTTGCACTGAGAAACCAATTGGTTACTAGTATCAGTGGATGTTCAGGTTGATCGGTCCTGACTAACAACTGGCTGGTTGGCAACTCTAATGTCTGATCTTTCTCTGAAAAGTAAAAGCACCGTTTCCAAGCACTTAGTTGGAAAGTTAGTGTTGTCAGTTGCAACAACACTCTTGTCAAAGTTGCTACTGAATCAAGACAGTGCTAGCATTTTATCTATGCTGAATGATAATGAAAGGAAGTGAGACTTAAGGCAAACAACAGGGAGGTTGAAGAGCTCAGCAATAGTGCTCAGTTTGTCCCTCTGAGCATTCAACCTGTCTGTGAGACTCGTGTTTGTGATTCAACCCTCCCTAATCAATAATCAGGAATATTAAAACATCTTAAAAAGCCTTTGTTTCAAAATAACATTAAAATGCTGTATTATAGTATCTGTTCTCTCATACATGTGTCATGATGTCGCCAATGCACCCAACAGAAATAACTGATGACAATTAACATTAGGCTAGAAAATACGATTTTTAAGTTGTTTTTATATCTGCTCATAGTATAGTTCAATATCAGCCGATCAAATCGGACGGATTTGACCAGGAGATGCTCCTCGTTAGCAGATAAATGGTAATGCAGTTAATATTTAAAAGCTTGTCACACCGGCTTTTACGTGTGAATGACTGCAGACAAACGTATGCAACAATAGGTGTGTGACGCAGGTTAAAACTGTGTCAGCCTGGGTCAGTCGGCCCCTCCCTCATGGCCATCAACTTGATCAGAGTTAGATGCAGTTCATTCATGAGCCCTGAGAGGAAAAGCAGCATGGACTCGATCCATTTCACAGTCGGGTCAGCTGATTTGATGAGGTAAAAGCGAAAGACGGTGAGGAAAAGCTGTGGACGAAGTGACAAGTCCCCTAAGGCATCGACTAGAAAGGTTGGAAACATGAATGAGAACGGTGGGAAAAGGATTAGCTTAACTAAATGGGTGACAGAGAGCATTGTCTTCCCCACCATCCCCCCTCATCTCTACTTCTAAACTGCTTTAATCCCAGCAGCACTGGTCACTGAACCCGCATAACCCCCTGGTGGGGGTCAAAGATCAGTCCCGTTTACAGTGAGTGCTCAAAGAACTACACCAAAACACGACTAGCATCCGTTCAAACTCTAAATATGACTGGAGCTTGATTCAACAGGGTGCAAACCCTGGCAGGACGAATTCCACTGCAAACAAAACTGTCTTAAATGTTTGGATAACCCGGGCCAACTTCTCATGCACGTCGTGGAACTCGGAGCCAAAAACAGCTCCTCTACAAAGCAGTCAATTTCTCAGTGAGAACAAATCATTCAGCTTTATTTTGAGCGGCTACATTCGGTGCCCTGGCAGTGAAGCTACACAGGGGGTTGACGGACAGTCTTAGCCTGGAGGTGAATGAATCAAAGCGGCGAGACGTGTAGAATCAAAAGAAGCACCTGTGTTATGGCCGTCGTTATTGGCCGTGGTAGGCTGACCCTGCTCCTCGGTCTGGCAGCTCTGGTCCCTGGTCTCTGTGTTGGTGCTCCTGTGGGGTTCGGGCAGCAGAGGGGGAATGGGCTTCCACAGAGACTTGGCCTGTGTCTGGGCAGAGGTGTCGCTCTTTTCCTGGGACTCCAACGGAGCTTCCTTGTGCTCGCAGTTTTCCGACAAGCTTCCAGCGGGAGAAGAATTTTGAATAAGGATTTGATCTCCTCCCTTGGACTGCCCTTGTGGTGGATGCTGAGTGTCCACGATAAGTTCCTCCATCTCTGTCTGACCACCACCCTGAGAAAAACCAGACCAGAAATTAAGAAATAAATATATATGTACAAAAAAGAAATCAACTGAAATCGCTATAATCAAAGTTATCATTCAAAGGATGTGAGGGATTGCTTGAAATCTAATATAACAGGGACTTGCGCATCTAAAGAAGGCTATTTTGGTACACAAAATAGCAAAAACAAAGTCAGATTAAATGGAGATCGATGGTGGAAAGCAGTTTTTCAGCTTTCAAAAGTATCTCAGCAGTATTATGCTGTCATAAACATGTTGGGAGAATTTAGACAAAAACAACGGGTAAGAATACTTTCAATAAGGCACAGTAAGAGTACTTTTGATTTGAACAAAGGCTTATAAAGACATTTAAACATTTTCCATTTCAAAAATGAATATTTTGATGCTTGTACAGCCAGGTCTGAAGTTGGCTTCTGATTTGGCTGTGTGATAAAAGGCTGACTGCTCTTTTGGTGTCTGGGTTCATTAAGATCAGTTCTACTACAAATTCTAGAAAGCTTACACTTTTCACTTTTTATTCCATTAGAAAACAGAATAAGCAATAGCGAATGTATCATTATTAAATATACAACTTGTCTTTCCGAGCTTGGAAAATGCTAAAAGCCAGCCTTGTAATTTTTTTCAAACTCCTAGGATCTTCACCAGGTACACAAATGTACATTGTCGGTAACAAATATGGGCTCAGAACACTTGGATGTGGATGGCATCCATGTGTATGGCCATCGAGTCAGCTGAACAGCTGGACTGTTTGTGAAGGACCATTATCTTCAGAATACACAGTCACCCTTGAGCTGATAAGTGACTCCACTCCGGATTTTAGATTTAATGTGCTGTTGTGTCTGTAAACCAGACCTTCCTCCTCTTCCACTCCTTAATCTTTTTCTTTCTTTCCCACAAACCAATTTATTCTCATTTTCTCCGTGTCTGTGTCTGTCTAGCTAACTGTGTGTCCCTGCTGCCCTTGGAAATGGATAAATGAGTTCACATTAGGCACATTACAATACATCAGCACAAGACGGTGTACCGCTTGGCCACTGGGTCACTCCGTACATTCAAACAAACGTGCTTGCATGAGGTGGCAGGACACATCATTTCAGCCAAGTCAGCTAGGAACACCCGTCAAAAAACATTTATCACAGCTATTCAAGAAAATCTAAATGGGAAAAGAGGAGTGAGTGTTATTGTTTTTTTAGGGGTTTTTTGCAGTACCTGTCTGCGGAGACAATGAGCAGTCTTCCTCCCAGGTGATTTCTGGGCCTTCGCCATGCTCCCAAGACTGGCCTGGTGTACCACAGGTTCACTACCAGCTTACCTGTAACCATGCAACAACAGTAAGCTAATGAATTAGACACCACTCCAGCTGGGCGTGTGACTAAAGTTAAAAATGGCTGTTGATGACTTAAGCTGAGCCAAAATAGATAACAAAACGTCAGAGCCTAGGTTTGTAATCTTTGTTTTTAATCAAATTTGGAATCTTTAGCAAATTCATGACAAAGGAAAACTACTAACATAAATGCATACATATCAATTCTTTAAAAACAAGCTAATTTAACTGTTACTGTGGAACAAAATCTTAACCAAAAGATGAGCTGCCTCTGTAAATCATCTTCCACATATTTAATTTCTCTGTCAGACTGACAAGAATGTAAGAAATGTGAATACAGAGGAGTTTAAAATTATAGATGTGATGTCAGCAATCAAAGGATTTTTGCACTTGACTGCCCCTGATGGGTGAGCAGGAAACTAAAAATGAGGTGCTTAAAAATTTTGTTAGAGGAAGTAGAAACGCTGCAAAGACCATTTTGAAAGAAAACTATTCACTATGGAGAGACATCAAGCATGAGCTCACCACAGGGAGATAGTTCTCGGTATTTAACAGGAAGCAGAATATATTACAGCAAAATTACTCCATTTTATCCTTTTTGAAAGCAATAAAAGGGTAAAACATCCAAAGAGATGAATACTTTATAAAGAGAAATCTCAACCAGCTAAACTCCAAATCAGCAGTGCAAACTTTTAAGAGCATATCCCAAATAAATAGACAAGGCAAAGTATTTGTAAGAGCAAATCACCAATTTAAAACAAGAATTATTATTTTTATCAAAGCATAAGAAAAAAAAATTACCTTGCTGCCCTCTAGTGGGAACTATTGATAAAATCTGATAAACTGAGCTGGTGACACACTACCTGTTCTGTGAGAAGTATGACTCCAAACAATTAAATCATTTGAATTCCAGATGGAGTAGAAAGTACAATCAAAAAGTACAATCCTTTTCTACAACTGTACGCAATTTAATAATGTTGTAAGTGAAGCTGAGTCTAAAAACAGAAATAAAAACAAACCAAAAAGAGCTTCACAAAACAGCAGACTAGTGTGGCTTGGAAGTCGTATACTGTATTACGTTTGTTCCCCCTCCCCCAGCAGTCAGACAGTGGGCGAATGCACAAATATATTTTTGAAACTGACTTAGATGTCTTTAACAAAACACATATTTGTGCTAAAAAATGACAAAAGTGAAAGAAACATTCATTCAAACTATAAGGTAAAGTTAAAGAAACTTGACGGCAGAGTGTAAAGTAAGAAAATTACTAAATAACAGCTTCACATCTTTGACTACCTAGTTCAGGACCCTCATGGTATTTGTAGTCTCCCACAAAATCCAGCAGAGGGAGACAAACATGCCCGTAAAATGTTTCAGCGGTTCAAAACTTTCTTTTGTCTCATCATATAGAGAGTAACAGAACCAGAGTGATGGACAGCAAGAGTTTCTGAGTAAACATTAAATCAAGCATGCACACCAAATGTCCAGAGGTTTCTAGAGAACAAAACACAGAAAACTGTGGATGATCTGCAAAATATACAACAGCAAACAAGACCTGCCTGCTCATTTAAAAGCAAAGGTCAAGCTCTTCCCGCAGTGAAGTATGCAACAGGAAATTAAATCTAATATTTTACACAGTAACAGCTGTGTGAATTATGGTATTATCACAGCGCTATGATCCACTGTAATTTAACAGCTTTTTTGTTTACAAATAATTAAATCTACCTATAATGCAGAGCAGGGGTACTTTAGTTCCATAATTGGTAGCTTAAGTGGATTTTTTTTAAAACTAGATTTTCAGGACTTTGGTAAAATGAGGACATTTGTTTTCTTCCGAGTTCAGGCTGCAGGCAACTTCTGAATCCTTGCATTCAGTGCTGTTGATACACAAGATTACTACGAGGCAATAACTCAACAGCAGAGGCTACTTGAAATGATGGAGCTCTGACTTAATAGCTGGAGTGGAGCCACAACTGGAGAACAGACGAGAAAATGTCAGTCTGTCGGAGGTAAAATGGAGTATCAGTTAGAAAAACACAGCAAATGATGGTTGCTGCTTGTGGGTGTCATATATCATAAATTTTGAAGTGTATAAAACCACGCAGTGGCAGCAGAGAAGCATATAAACAACAAATCCTATTTAAAATGTTAAAGATGCTACAGATGAAGCCAGTCGTTAGTTCGACTGAACTCTGTTCAAAACAAGAATTTACCTTGTTGGTATTACGTTTTCTAAAGGACAAAGAAGAAATCTGGCAAAACATTAAGAGCAACTTTAGAAATTAGCTGACTTATTGGGCCATTTTCTTTTATTGTCATTTAATAGCTCAAATATAAAAAAAAAAAAAAAAAACTCTACTTCTTTGCCTATGGTCAATAAACACCAAACAACATGTACTTCCATATACTTTAATTTAATGAGAACAAGATAAAGGCATAATGTGCTTTGATGCATCAAAACAAGGATAATTTGTTCAAATGAATTCCTATTATTCAGTCAAAATCAGAATCAGTAGGTCCTAATCAGTGTATGTCTATGCTTTTGTACACTTGAGGTGATATTTACATAACTTTTAAACCTAGTAGAGGCAACATCATTTATACTTTGAAATGCTTGATTTCACATAGGGTGTACTTTCTTTTTACTGAGTGGACTAATTGAAAACAAACCTCTTATGGCTGCATGAATAGTGTGACAGATAAGACATACTGTATCTATGCTGTTTAGGTGGCGATAAAGGGTGAAAATAATAACAAGCTTGACTCTGAAGAGGAAAAAGAACATTTGTAATGTACTGACATCGATAAATCAAACTGTAGATAGGCTAATAACCTAAATAAAGTAAATAAAGTTCAGTGAGCAAACAGCTTTATAATTCCTTCCTTCAGAAGTTATTCTGCCTCAACTTCTGGATCCTTGAGCCTGACAAACCTTTTTATTTGAGTCCTCCGGTTGTTACTAAAAACCTTTGGGATCTGACTGCTGCGAACGAGCTCACCATCTTTTTCTGCCACATTAGCCAGAAAAAGATGCCACTTTCTCTGCCAATTTCTATGCCAGTTTTCGAGTCATAATGACCACTCAAAGCACTTTACATTGGAGCCACATTCATCCGAGACAACTACGCTACCCAAAACCTATAGAGTCACACCACAATAGTCACCTTTTATACACCAAGTTCATCACTATCATCTCAGAAAGAAGCGATCTATCCCTCATATTCTCCTCTTTCAACCTTTCTAACAACTTTTTATTGGTACAATAAAACTGATTCTCACTCAGTTTAAAAGTTGATCTTGCTTCACATGTTGATCAGTTGAAGAAAGACAATTTTGGCTCTTTGAAATGATCTCCAGTCACAATGGAACATGGACAATCGCGTTTCGGAAATTCCCAGCTCACTCTTATTGAAGAGCCACTATTTCAAAATACTGGCCTTTTTCTTCCCTAAAGGAAAGAAAGTCAGAATATGAAAATCTTATGCTGGGTCATGTCTACTGAATGTCCTTTGGGAATGTGGCCATGTGGCCCTTATGACAGGCCCAAGAGTGTTTATGTCAGGCAGATATTCAGGAAAAAACAGAAAACCAGGCTACCATTATATTTCAGTTAATAGTTTTGCCACTTAATAAAAGCTTGAAGAAAAAAACTAAATAAATTGGGAGGACATTTTAACAAAAGATAGATTTTAATGTATTTATCAAGCTTGATTGTTGCTTAGTAAGTATTAATACATGTTAATACTTTGGGGTCAATATAGCTCTGTGCCTCCTGATGACAGGCTGAAGGTTTTAGCGTTCACCTGACGGACCCTGTGATACACTGCTTCACTCTTCATCAAGAATAACTTGCTTTAGGAAATGCCTACAGATGAGTGAGTTTAGCCCAATGAAAATCTCTGTGCATTGGGGAACATCTTAGTAAAGCTGAGCTTTTTAAGTGACTCAGAACTTGCCGTACTACCTGCATTCACCGCATCAGCAAACGGTAATAAACAAACTGATTTATCTTGGGATCCTGAGTCTGATTTAAATGTACAGCGGTATCCAGAAGGTTGCAAATGCCAAACAAAGACCACCAGGAGCTAATTACTTTGCTGAGAGGTATTTCATTAAAAAATCTGACAAGCTGCTGGAAATGAAACCCTCCAGAGTCAACCATCTCAAAGCGTACAACAAAGCCAGAAATGACTTATTTAAGGGCTTAGATGTACTACAAAGATTGGAAGCAATTGGATTTAGCCAGACCCTCACCAATAATACACTCACACACATAACGCAAGGGACTCTCCCATTTCCATGGCAACAGACAGAAATGGTTATGAAGTAGAGAGTCTGGTTATAACTCAGGCAATAAAAGAGAAGGTGTCCTGGGCTAAAACTTATGAACTGGGAATGCCAAGAGTTTGCTCTTTGACCCAAACTCTGCATCCACACTTTGTTTTTACCTTGATGCTCTCTTAAATGTAATTAGAAATACTTAAAAATGTCATATCAATAAGATTGACCTCCGAGTGGAACAGAGGAGGGTATCTCGATTACAATGAACTTTAATGGACCTGTTCACACAATCACTGAAGAAAAAAAATTTCTTTTGCACACAAATCAAAGTGTAGATGATTAGGTGAATGAAACAGGAGGTTTGAATGAGACATTTCATCACTGATTTCTCTGAAGAGACTGATGAACAACTGCTGATCAGTAAAGCACTGGAACAATGGCTAATGTGGCAGAAAAAGATGAAACTTTAAGTCAGACATGGCTGGAATGCCAGATTAAATCACACCTAAGAAATCTTGAGATCATTGAACTTCTTAGACTCACAAGCCTCTTTATTACAGTGCCACACAAAGGTATTCACACCCCTTTCTTTTTTCGTCTTTGGTCATGTTACAACCTATCACAAATTAGCACTACTGTGAAGTGGAAGGAAAATATATAATGTTTTAAAAGAGCTTTATAAAAGTCAAAATAAGTAAGTCTTAGGACTGGTGGGAGAATTGTTCATCAGGAAACCACTAATCTAAACTTCATGGAATAAAAGCAAGAGAAAATCTAAAACATCTTTGCAGTCTTTGCTATGACCCGTAGGGGACACATGTAGTAAAGAGTTACTCTGGTCAAATTAGACCAAAATTTCACTTTTCGCCTGTATGCTAAAGTAGTTTTGAGGAAAATTAATATTGTACCCTGAAGACACCACTGTGAGTCATGGTGGCATCATCATTCTGTGAGAATGCTTTCCTTAGGCAGTTACACTGACTCCAACATTATGATAAATTAATTGACGGGACACTGTGCTATTCTAGTCAGAATAAAAGCATTATGTACTTATGAGTGTCTCCCAAAACGCTAACATCCATTCATGTGTTAGTGAATTGCCCATGTGACCAGGGAGAGGAATCTGGAAAAGAACCCACAAATCTGCAATTGCAAGACAGTTACTAAGTCCGCTGAGCCGCAGCAACAGTTGATAGGAAGATGGATGGAGCAAAATACTGGATAATCTGAGAAAAAACACAGATGTAACACTGCGGCTAATGCTAACTGCTCAGAGAGAAAATGACTTAAAATTCAGTGTCAACGATAACATAACCACTTAACTGTCTCTCTGAAAAAACTTTTATGTTATTAAAAAGCATATTCATGTAGCCTACTGAATCCAAGTGTGAATCTGTGGCAGGTTTTGATATCTGATGTTAATGGATACTATCCATCCAATCTGACTGATCTTGAGGCATTTAAAAAAAAAGGCAAAAATGCCCTATTCTATAAATGACTTGAAGTTGCAGGAGAAGCAAAATGTATTTCTATTGAGTACACACAAACGTCTGTTGTACATTGTTTTAAAAAGTTTTGAAAAACATGTATCACTTTCCTTCCAGTTTACGATGATGCTCTACTGTATATCGAGCTGGTCAACAAAATGAGTTAATACTGTCTGCAAGGTACTGCAAGTTAAATGACTATCTTCACCTTTCCCATACACCAACCAACAATGTATCCAGCTCCAGGCAGAACAACATTAAGACTCTGTGCCTACAGTCATCTCATTGTATGCATTACCCCACGGTTATGATCCATTTAAAGCTAAATGTATACCACAAAACAATCTACTCCACCAGCACCCAATATTTCACAAATACACCTAATATCAGCTTCCATCTCCTGGGGTTTTGTTTGCGTCAGCCAGAAAATAATGTATTGGTGTGTTGACCAGTTTTAAGCAACTGTTATTCTAAAAGGCAAATCATCTGTTGTATGTTGAGAGCCAACAAAAGAAATTATCCAATGTAAAAAGAAAACCTCTAGTTCTTTGCTATGTGGAATATAAGTCCCCCCCCCAAAAAAAAAACATATTTTATTTGACCTATGTGCTTATGTTTACCTCAGCATATCAGTTTATCAATAACAGATGAACTGTTTGTTTGGTTCTACAGCCAAGAGATGTGTGGCAGCAATCAGTGTCCTCTGATATGTAATTCCTGCGGCTGAGCAGAGGCAGTCTGACAGGAAGATACGCTGTGACATGATGCTGACAGCTGGCAGACATGCCACTGATACCAGCTGGCCACAGGACAGTACAGACAGCGCCATAGCCAACTGGTACACATCCACATTGCTTGATATCACAAACGCTCGGCACTCAGTCACTGAATCCGGCAGTTTGGGCATTGTTCGTGTGATGTGATGGTGGGTTTACATCACCAGTGCCAATGTACACTACAAGTGCAAATATGGCTTATATAAATATAGGCACTTTGAGCAAGGTTATGTAAACAACTCATTCTACACTGTCGATTTTACAGTGTGTGCGTTGAATAAATTCTATATATTCTCATGTCCAATCAACAAGCAGTCCCCAAAGTGCTCACCAAGTTGCAACACGTCACACATGATCACATCCTCTGCATGCTGGTTTGAAGTGAAAGGTGACTTCCTGAACTGAAACACACTGATGTTAAAGTGTTGATGCAAAATGTAAATAACACAGTTCCGGTCAGATGCTACATGTATGAATCATGGCCATAATTTTTATTTTCGACGCATATGTTTTTAACATCTTTACTGAATTGTTTGAATTTATTGTGGATTTGTTTTAATCTACTCATGGGCAAAGTTATACATACAGGCTGCTATTCATACAGTAAATAAACCCAAAAAGGGTTTAATTAAATGTCCGTAAGCAAATTGTACCCTGATCCAGTACTTTCTGAAACAAACAGCAAGGTCCTGACCTTGCTGTAGATTGTTTTGTGGTATACATTTAGCTTTAAATGGATCATGAACTGCTCAACTAAGCAGTTGAGTCTTCTTTGGATAAATTTAGAGTATAGTCCACAGATTGCATTGAGACCATTCCAAAATCTTAATGTTTGTCTTGATCATTTCCAGAAGCAGATTTTATGTGTCTGGGATCATTGTCACAATCTGGAAAACAAAATTGTAAGAAAGTTTCAGCTGTTTAACTTGTGATTTCAGAAACTTAGGAATCTTAAGTTGCCCTGCCTGTTATTGGTATTACCTGCACCCAAAACAGGTCCTCACCATAATGCAGCCACCACCATGCTTAAAAATTGGTGCAATGTTTTAAGTTCGAAACTCTCACATTGACTCACAACAGGAGACCGAATATGAATCAAAACTGTTTGTAAATGGATAAAGTTGGCCAACATTAAGGTAATGCAAAGCCTGGATCTGGAATATACCTAAAAACTTTAGACAAAACCAACCAGTTGAAATGAAGAATAAATTTAATCGGTGCTAAAAAAAATATTAACATAACACTGACTAAACGTGTTGGTTATAGCCCCATGCCATGAACTAAAATGTACTAATTGTACGGGAGCAGGAGGCACCTAGCACCTTATTATCAATGTCTGAAGTCCATCCTGAAAGGTGTACAACAACTCAAACTAAGAGTATTATTTGTCATTTTATCATTAAATTTCTTTACCTTTCCATTTGTGTCTGTTCAAAGGTCACCGCACTGAAAGAGATAGTCTCAAAAGAAAATCCAAAGTCAGCTCTTTTTTAAAACATTAAGACAAGGAACACAGACAGAACAGTGGGAACCAAACACAGCAGCATATCTATACTTAAATGTATAGTGAGACTTTTCAAATGGAGTTCATTGTCCAGTTTTACTTTAAATTATGCACAGACCCAGCATATTAGAGCAGCATATAGAGATGCAGCAGCAGAGTGTGTGTAAAGGGAGCACAGACACAGATTTAAATAAATATAGCCATGGGATGTGCATAATGGGCATTTTCAGGCCAGGTGTGGATTCACAGCTCTGAAAATCACACCTAAATTTCAAACATGGGCGCTGTATTTTGTGAAACCTAAGGAGGAAAGTAATAATTCATATTACCTAAAGCAACTCCATCTTGAGCTAACGCTGTTGTGACAGCAGACTTGAGAAGAAGTTCAAAGAAGTTAGAGGCCCTTCTATCGCTAGGAAGGAAAAGAGGCAGGTCTTTGTTGAGAGGTTAAGCTGTGCCCAAAACAAAGTTCCCCTTCACCATTGAAACAGCAACATATCAGTTCGACCGGGCTGTTTAGTGAGTGTGCATGCTTAACAACTAGCTGACCTACTAACTGAGAGCCAGATGCTAATTTTCTAGTTGCCTGGCTGAGTGGATCCCTCACCACATGTGCTTCTGTTTGCTTCGCAGACTAGTAACGGGGCTGACAGGTTAATAGATTTGTTGAATGACTACACTTGCTCATGGGTCTGACAGGCTGACTCATTGACTGAACACAGTAATACATCATTAAACTGACTGAATCACACAATGACATAAGTGGACTGCTGCAAAACAAAAACTGACAACTGCGAGATTTGAACTCAGACAAAGCAGGAAGTGCTTGCTGCTGCTGCTGCGTCAAGTTAATCTTATGACAAAGAAATTAAAAGTCCTAATCCTACTGGAAAAATAAAACACTGTATATAAAGCATTAGACCCTTAAGTCGCATCAACACGTATCCGAATCCTTCTTAAATTTCACCATAGATTCTCTCCACAGTGATTAAAGTTATGACTCTTCTGTGTATTTGTTCTAGGAAACAGTCTTTACATAAATCTGATCAACAGACCTTGAACTTATCTTACTTTTATCACATTACATCTTCAATGTTCATTTGGGGGGTTTGATATGGTAGACCAGCACAAAGTGGCACATAATTGTGAAGGAAAGGATATGCAAGGTTTTCACATTTTTTATGACTAAAATTTGGAAAAATGTGACCTCTCTTTTTCTCAGCCTATCTGAGTAAATAGTTTGGAAAACCCTGTTTTTCTGCAATAGCAGTGCCAAGTCTGTAAGCGTCCGACTAGCAGTTTTGCACATCCAAAGCCAAAAGTTGTTGGGCATTCCTCTTTGCAAAATAGCACAAGCTTACTCAGCTGTGTGCGTTTGTGAACAGTGATCCTAAAGTTCTCCCACTGATTTAGGTCTGGACCTTTCCAAAACATGGATATGAAACATTTCAGTGTAGCTCTGAATGTTTACGGTTGCTGTAATGCTAAAAGGTGTTCCTCCACCTCAGACCCAGTTTTCTGCCCCCTCCCAACAGTTTTTCTTCTACGATTGTGCTCCATCCATCTGATCAGCTTATAACAGCTTCCCTGGCCTTGCTGAAGAAAAATATCCCCACAGCATGATATTACCATCACCATGTTTCACCATAGGGGTAACATCCAGTCTTTGATTTCTGCTAAATAAAGTCTAGGTCAAAAAGTTCAACTTCACACTTCTTTGACCAGACTAAGTCACTCCACTCACTTGCTGTGTCTTTTTATTATTCCATGGTCAATGCTGTAATTATCTGGCATTTCAGATTAGATATTTTGGTAGGTTTGCAGATGTGGCAGTCTTTTCCCATAAGCTTGTGATTTTGTTTTAGACCCGTACCCTGCTTTAAACTACCCCCAACTTTATCACTGTGCTATTTGATGTTTTGGTATTCACAATCCCTTTTGTTCTCCAGTATCACCAGAACACCTGTATTTAAACAGATTATTTAAATTGCAGCCAGGTGGACTCTACTTAACAATGCTGAGACTATAGGAGATGATGGTTCCACTGCACCTTGCTTAAGTGGATCAGGGTAACGGGGTATGGTTACAGATGCATTTCACACTTTTCATATTTTATTTTTTTAAATCATGCATAATTAGTGCTACTTTGTGGGTCTTTCAGTTGAAAATTTAATACAAATACATTAGGGCAGTAACGTGACAAAATGGGAAAGAAAAGTTAAATTTAGCACATGATGCAATGTTTTTCTTCAAATCATAAGTTAAACCTAATTTAAAACACACACACATATACACACACATAATACGCTCGGAGGTATTATAGCTATTTATAAACATTCTTACTGAAAATTGTAACTTAAGTTTATTCACATTTAATTAACTTGCATTAGAGAATTTCGTGATTTTCCGCCTCCTTTTAAGATCCGGTGGATGAAACCATGCGCAGTGCCCAAGAGCGCATCGACAACAAATGCAACCTTCCTGGATAAAATACGCCCCGTTCATTTCCAAAGCAAAAACTTGTGGCGCGTCGCGAATCTAACAAAAACAGAGAAAAAGTGACCGAACCAGCGCTCGAGTCATAAAATATCCGAGCGATCTTTGCGCTGGTAATAAAGGTTTTACGGCCATATCATCACGATCCAGTGGAAAGACAGTTATCCAGCAAAGAGCGAGTTCTCAGAGGCCACATGCAGCGATCACCATGAGGGAAGAGAACAGGACACACGTATAGGCTACTCCTCAACGGCTGGCCTCCGTAGCAGGTTTAAGCCGTGTGTGTAAGATCCACTTACGCATCGCGGCCAAAGCCATGGAAAGCCCGACGAAACCCAGAATAAAACTGCGCGATCTTCCGCGTTGATACGGAATCCCAAGTCGGTGCACTGCCCGAGAGTGGCGGCGCGCTGGCGATCGTTGCCGCCCGAGTCTGTGTCTATTGGTTCCCTTTTCAGCTGGGGCAGCGTCAGCACACACACACAGTCTCCATTTGCAACTCCATCGCCCCCCATGGGCGTGCGAGGCCGCGGGCTGTGACGCAAATGGCACTGGGTGATTTGCAAATGACAGATCTTTTTTAATTCAACGCGATCGCGGCGAGGTCCTTTCCGATCTCCGTGATATTTCACACGAACACATCCACCCTCGGTGATGGATTTCAGGTTAATGAAGCGGCAATTCTGTTGCATAACTCTGAAAACTTAATAAAAAATACTGGCACGGAGCGATTATGACGAGGATGTTCCGTGGATGGCTTCGATTTTTGTGCTGACCTGCGTTGCAGCTCTGAGCGCACGGCCAGGCATCGACTTCTGTGGCACAGGAGGAACCAAGCAGAGCGGATACAGGCGAGAGCCAGTGGCCTCGCTGTGCTGGATGTGTAGTGGCCAGAGCGAGGACGCATACACGTAGCTGTCGGAATGGGGACTTAGAACCACATTCACAGGCCATAAAGGGCCCGCTTGAATACTATTGTGCTCTTTTATCCTAGAGTCCTCAACTATTTACAAAAGGCTGGCCAACAAGGACAAAAAAAAAAATATCGCGGTGAAACGCTCGGCGGCGGTTACAGCAGCTGCCACCGTTTCTCTGCGCAAAGCGGCAACACAATCATTGCGCAGCGCCTGGACTTCCCCGTGCAGTTTAGAGAAAAAGTCTGCGATTCATCCAGGGGACTTTTTTTATTTCCATCTCATTCAGCACGTCCTCGTCTGGTTCAGCTGCAAAACAAGAGCGCAGGGGCAAGTCGCCGTCTCTCATGGCACGATTTGCATCGCCCCCCCTCCAGCGCCTCCCTCCCACCCTCTCGAAAATCTCCTTTTACACGCTTATATTGTAGCCGCTATTTCCAGCAACAAAGGAGCAGCTTCATTTGATCAGAGGGAAAAGCCAAGGGTATAATGCACCTTTTCAAGCCGTGTGAGAGAGAGGCCCCTCGGAACGATTGCAGCATGGCAGGGGAGTGCGGCGTAAAAACGAGCTAACCCGAGTAAATTATACACAAAGATACGGCGCAGAGCTGCCATAAATATCTCTATCAACGTCGTGGGGGAAACGCTAAATCATTCCAGGTCATTTGGATGGGTCTCGAGCCATCGTAAAACGCTGCGTTTAGCGGCTCCGTGCCACCTTTTCCAAGAAGCAGCCTGGCGCACAGGACCGGTGACCCTTCCATCTTTGCGCGTCCTTCTGCTGAGCCAAAACGCGAAGTATTCCGCAATTCAACGCCTTATTATTGAACAAAAGACGTCGCAGTACGCGATTTTTGCCTTTAAGGAAGTATGCGCTACGTGTGTGCGCCGCTACAAGTCGCTGAAACTACTCCTCTCCCCGCCGCGGCCAAGCAGAAACAAGAGGGCGATGACGCCATTTTCTGCAAAAACAACCACGCTCGGGAAGCCAGAGCGAAGAGGATTTAACCCGCTCCGCAGCGCTCCGTTGCCACTGAAAGGCGTCTAAAACAACTCCTTACCTTGTATTGTTGAGGTGGGAAGCAGAATAGAGGATTTCAGGAGGTAAACAGCGCGGTTGTTGCGATTCGGACTCCGGAGGTTGAGGATTTCGCCTCCCAGCGTCCCCGGTTCGCTCTGAACAAGTTCCTCTGCGAGCCGCTGTCTTTGTGCACCCAGAGGAGCCACTCGGTATAAAACCAGCCTCTGCGCAAAGGTGCACTCTCTGCATCCGATTTCAGCAGGAAATGTCCGCTATTTCGGACGGACGCTTCGAAAACAGGAAGTATTTTAACTGTTTAGATTCGGAAAAAGTTGAAGAAATCGCCCGTTTTTAAACCGCTCCACATTGGTGGGGCTGATTTGTCGCCCAAAACGCGCAACCTTTTGAGGACCCACGCCTCTCCACGAAAGTCCACGACGCAAAAGCAAAGTAAAACAGGAGGTTTCGCACCCTTAGATAAGTTAATCGATCAAATAAAAATGCTTAATACAAAAAAATCAGTAAATCACGAAGTTTTATCAGATGTATATTTATAATTTAAAAACAAAACAAGAGATAATCATATTTCTGGGGGGGGGAAATTATGACAAAAAGAATTGTCTATAAACTACAAAAAATATCAGAAACAGACAAAAGAACAGCATGTAAATATTGAACAAACACAAAAAGATTAAATCACAAACAAACCCAACAAAAACAAGCACATTTTTCCACTTTAAAACTTCAAATTTTCATGCATTTAATTCCAAAAAGTAGTTTGCTGGTAAAGTAGAAAGAAGAGGATTAATGGTGGCCAAAAATCTGAAAAGTGCGGTTAGTATGTTAATGTATTTAGCCCCCTTTCCCACAGCATAATGCCAAAAAATAAAAAACAAGCAGCATTTTTTGCAAACTGGAAGCATGTCTATTTTGCTTTTTGTTTTGTCTTGTTTTGCACTGATAACTTCTTTCCACAAAGCTCTGTTGCATGAAAAAGTAATAGTTTTCTTGTCAACAGAACTGAGCTCTGGATAATGCCAGCTTCTCCGGCTTCACTAATGTTCTCCCCGCCCGGCCTGACGGTTTAGCTCATATTCTTTACATTTTTTGGGTGACGGACAGATACGTTCAATGGACCCGTCATTTAAAATTCAACACAAATGCCATGAAAAACCTGGCATAACTTTTCTTGCACTTTATAGAATTTGTTGTGCTACCTTGTGTAGTTCTACAAAAAAAAAAAAAAAAAATCACAACAAAACACTTTAAAGTTTCTTTTTCACATGGGGAAAGAAGTTCATGTGGTATTGATGGTTTCTGGATTCATTCAGACAGAAGTAAATTGCTGCATGTGTGGTCACAAAACTGCTTTTTGTGCTGTCATAGACGGCTTCGGAGCACAAAGGTTCAACTAAAACCACAAACATAACAGAAAGATAAAAGGTGCAATGAATAAGAAAATTAACTATGAAGACCAAGAGCCAACCCAATAAAATAAAGACTGCACAAAATACAAAAGCAACAAAAGGATAGAAAACGACACACGCAAAATAAAATAAAACAAAAAACACACTTATATGGGTTTTGGTCTTTTGTAAGTCGCCCATGTGTCTGCTCAGTCACTTGTTGACTGTTGTATAATATCTTAATAAGATCCCCAAAAGGTAGGAATGGAATACTTTATGAAAAAAAGTTTTGAATTAAAGTGTTTATAAAGAATGGTCACAGTAATTCTGCTGCCAGTTCTATAACTGCACACATTTGCTCTCAAAAACGCAAATACTGAGTAGGGAAACTTTCCCAGCAACAAAAAGGGTGCTTCACTTCTCTCAAAAAGTACTGAAATGCACCCATTGTCTTTACCTGCTTGTCCTTGCAGGGACACGGGGGTTGGGGACACAGCCTCTCTCAAGTGGCCATTGGGTGTGAGGCAGGGTACACCCTGTATTGGTCGTCAGTCCATCACAGGGAAACACAAGGACAAACAACCATGCATGCATGCCTCACTCATATGTAGGAGTCATTTGAGAGTATTCAGCTGAGCTAAGAGTCATGTTTTTGGACTGTGGCAGCAAGCCGGAGTACCCAGAGAGAACATTCAAGGCAGAAAAAGAAATCCCCAGGCAGGGATTCAAATCCAGGACCTTCTTGCTGCAAGGCAACAGTGCTACCAAGTGCCCCACTACTGAAATGGCACTGCTAAATAGTTCAAAAATAATTGTATCACGTAATATTTTGATGCAAGCACAGTAAATATCAATGAATTACTATACCAACACAAAATGATGGTTCTGTAAGCAAAACTAAACATCCTGGTCAAAATAAACTGGCTCTGGAGTTTGCAAAAATGATCAAAACTCAAACAAACCCATTACTATTAGCTCTGCTATAATTTATAGCTAAGTCAGTCTACTGATAAACAAAGTTGTGCTACCTAAATATATCCCGCCCCCCTTCTTACAATAACATTGCTTTTCACATATATATATAAAAATCATACAGCTTTTTGTATTTTTGAAATTTTGCCTAATTAAATATGATATTTTAAACCTGAATATAATTTGATGTCTCCAAGCTAGTTAGCTTAGCTCCTCCGATCTATTTACAGTTAATCCAGTTAGGTTAGCATGACCCTTTTTTTTTTTTGCTCGTTTCGGTTGTTGTTGTTTTTTTGTCTTAATACTCCAATTTACATTTTATTTAAATAAAATTATATTACCGTACTTGCCTGGATTTTACAAATACAGGCAGCACGACTGTGAAAAAATGGACTATGTAAACACAACACATTCCTACCTTATTTGTGGACCGCAATAAGGATTTCACTCGTTGCTATGGTGATGAGAACATAGGCTTTTCAACAGGGAACTCTGAAATTTACATTATGCCAAATAAAAGCAGATCATTTATTAACAAGTTATTTAGTCTGTGAACTATAAAGGAGCCATTGTCAATCATAGCTAGCTCACAGCTAACGAGAAAGAGAAATATCGTGGCTGAGATAATTAGCTGCAGCTGCAGCAGCCGATACAAGGAGAAAAATTGCTATTTAAAGCGACAGTACATGTTTTGATTGAAGTTGAGTTTCCAGCGTACAGTTTAAAGAAAAGTGCGTCAACGAATTTGATTTCGTTTTTTGAATTTCAATTGAATTGGAATTAACCCAAAGACTTATGCAATAACTTTATTATTACTGAACGGCTAACCACCAGTATTGGATGTTATGCTGTAGCTAATGGGTAACAGTTTTTCTTTTATGAAAAAATTTCAGTAGAAATCCTGAGAAGTTGATGTAGTTAAAGTGGATTATGAGGATCTCTTTTCTTTTTTTCTTTTTGCCAAATATGAGACAAGCTTTGTATTCCTTTTGTTCAGAAGTTTTATACGTTGCTGCCTACAAAATCTTGAAAGGATTTTGTAGGCCGGCAATTCCTGGAAAGGTTCACCTTGTTTCATGTTTTCTTTGCTAATTAATCAGACTATGGTTTCCTAGCCTTAAAGATGGATTTGTAAGCCTTTTTCCAGAATAACTCTGATTTTGTATTTCATCTGTTCTTGAATTTAGTTCGATTTGTGTATGATATATTACTTTTTGAGATATTTTGGCCTACTTCATATTGTCAGACAGGCTCAGTTTGAGTCATTTCTGATTCTGGTTATAACGAAGGATGGGTGTGACTAGTAAAGTCTAAGTCAGCTCTCCAAAAATTATGACTAACCATTATTAATTCTGGATTTAACAAAGAAGCTTGAAATCTTGGTTCCTCGTTCAGGCTTGATAAGCAAAGTTTCAGTTCTTTAAAACTTTTCAGTTGTTACTCTGAATGGAGTCATTTGCCCGCTTTTGGAGATCAAAACAAATCTGCCTCAATCAAAACAAAAATATTTGAACAATATTTTCTCTATTTTGCCATTTCTTTTTACAGAGGCTAAGAGAAATCGACCTCTGCGTCACATCTTGTTTTTTGAGTTTATTTTCTGCTTATCCATTCCCTGCAAATGGTCGTTTTGCAAATTACAGTTTTGCATTTAATTATTTATCCTACTTAATAAATACATACGTTTCTGTTGCTTAAATGCTAACCACAGAAATAAATCAATTTCACAATTTAAAATTTGCCTGGTCGTGGAGTGCGCAAATCTACTTACTCAGTTTACTGACTCACATCGGTTAAGGATCATTTTCACAAATCCAAGTTCCAACTTCTGTATATCATCTGCAAACAATGAAAAGGAAAGTAAAAAATACTGCTACAGAAATGTACCAGTTCAAAAACAGAAAGCAATGTTAGCATGCACATTGCTTTCAGCTTCCATTTTAGCTCCATTCACAAAGTTTATGAATGTACAACTGAGTGTGCCACACCTTCAAGAACAGCTTACTGGAGGTACAAGTTATACTGTAAAGGAAAAAGAAACCCACAACATAATTCACTATTTTTTCATTTTATTCCCAGTGATAAAGTCTGGGCACATTGTGAAACGTTTAGTCATGGAAAAAAAAAAGGGTCACAAAATATGTTTCAGAGCTGATAAAAAACCATCAAATAATTTAAGCAGCTGAGTGTAGAGTGAGCTGTTAGTTGCTTTTTGTTCATTTTAATCACTTGCATCATGCAACAGTTGGTGAGATAGCCTTATTGTTTACTAGAAAAATACACAAATTCAGCTGGTTTCCAATTTGCAACTGGAACGAGGTAAGGATTGGTGTGGCCTCTTTCCCAGGTCCAAGTAACTCCTTCCAATGGTGAGGAAACATACTCAGAATATCATTAATATCTCACCTGGAGCACAATATTGAACTTTTGGTTGACAAAACTGTTTATTTAACCAAAAATGAGTCAAACTTTTGAATTCAATCAGTGAGGTTTTTCCAAATGAAGTGATTTGACACTTTTGAACATGCCTACGTGTAGTGAAGAGTCCTTCTAAAAAAAGAAATAAAATGGGAACACGACAAAAGTTATTCAATTTTATAATTTTATCTGTCATCTTTTAAAAAGGACTACAAGCTGAAGGTGTCTGTGCATATGTAAGTGGGGGAAAAAAACATTCTGCTGTAGCAAACATGAATTAATTTAACTGCATGTTAAAGATTGATTTCAATCAACAAGCGTCCAACAAATGCCCAGTTGGTGTCCTGTTTTCTTTAGCAGCTTATTTAAATTTTTGTTTTGGACACGTTAAACAAACATTATGTCATAAACCGGCTGTACATTTTCTGGCTTTGTTCTGGAAGCGCTTAAGCCACTTATAAACGTGTTTGGTTTTGCCTGCAAGAGAGGCAACTTTTACATAAAAATCTCTTAATCTCTTAATAAACGGATAGATCCAACCAATAGACCCGTCAACATGTTCTGCAAATCACATAAAAACAAACATTTAACACACTGAATAAGTTATGAGTCAGGGAGGAATTTGAGAAGTTCCATAAAGGAGATAATCCCCTCCAGCTTTTTCCTTTAGCTCCATGTGAGCCCGCAACAATAGGTGCCCACCACTATCGCCTATACACAATTAACTAAGGAGCAGCATTATTCCATTATCATAAGAATGCTGTTTGCAATAGATGGGGGGGGGGAGCTCAGAAACTTCTCGGCATTCACTGAAGTGCCGATGGAACTGAGACATTTTATCTTCAAGATCACATGCAGAGTTTACACCTCTTAGCAATATATTTAGTGCACTTATTGTTGTCATTCAAATAGTTTGATTACAGTTATGGGGTGAGAGTGACTGGTAAGGATGGATAAATTATTATTCCTTAACTCTATGATATCAGCTGTATAATTGTTTTTGATACATTTACTGTATCAAAAATCAATATCTTTAACAAACTTGTGTGCTACCCAGAAGGCTGTTTTCTGGAATGCTAAACTTGTCGTCTGCCCTCTGATGGAGGAGTTTCTGATAGTAATTTGCTTATTGGTAAAGAAATGATCAACATCCAGCTTAATAAGCTGCTTTCTCAACAACCTCGGACGTTATTCATGTAAGCAGCCGAGCGGCAGTAAGTAACAGTAAGAAACACAAGTGCAACAACGCTCAGTGAGATGCAACAGGAAAAAAACCCATCTAAAGACAAAAATGGTTTTAAGGTTTTCCATGGCAACCAACATCATATCATGCAAATCCAAATATGCCTCCATGAGAGAAAAGGTAGTACTGACTTGTTAACTCAAGTAAAACATACGGTACATGTTGCCAATTTAATGTCACACATGTCATGTCAAGATGCTACACACACAAAGAAAACGGGTACGATTGTAGTAAATTCTTTCAATGCAGGTTGTACTTAGATTTTCGAGGGTTGGAAAATAAGTTTTACTGGCTGCACCCAATCATGATTGCTATCAGATTGCCACTTGATAGCCGAACTCTGAAAACGTGAACGTTGGCTGAAAGATCTCTCTACGCAACACGCTTGGACTCAAAGAAATTTACATGTGCGACTCTGCAAAGGCTTTGGGATTCAAGTGAGACACAGTGTGTACAAATTATCAACAAATAAGGAAAACATGGAGCCAGGAATCAACAGCCAAACCAAGATTACTCTAAGAGCGCAACAATGACTCATCAAAAGAGTCAGGAAGTAACTCGGAACAACATGTAACTCCCTGTAAGGCTCACTCGTTTCTGTTAATGTCAGAGTTCACTGTTAAACTACGACAAAGAGACTGGAAGAGTTCCAAATGTAAAAAATAGTGCTTCAGGGAAAAAATAAAAGGATAGAAAAACTTCTTGATGATGTCCAAGACCTTTACATGTATTCTGAGTAACCACAAAACAAAATTGAAACTTTTTTTTGGGGGGGGGGGAAGATGGTGTGATTACCCAGAGCTCATTTGATGCTTCAGGACATGGATGATCAAGTCCAGATGAAGATTTAAAATAAAAAGGAAAAAGGCTTTAGAGTGGCCTAATCAAAGCATACACTAAAGTGCTGTGATATAACCTTAAACAGGCCACACGTTGTATATTCACCAATCCTGCAAACACAAGTGGGTCAAAATTCCTCCACAGAGATGTAAAAGACTGAGTTTGAATTTTTCAAACTCAAACTCAGCTTTTGCCGCCAAAGGTGGCACAAGCAGTTTTTAGGTTACTTTTTAGGTTACAGTTTTTAGGTTACCATTACTTTTCTTTTTTGGTTTTGATAACTTTTGTTCTCTTAATAAATAAAATTTTCATTTGAAAACAAACCACTTCAATCCGTTTATCTTTGATTTAAAATTTCCCAGATGACCTGAAGCATTAAACGGGGATGAAAATAAAAAAAAATAAAAATCACAAGAAAAAAGAGGAAAACACTTTTTTATATATATAATCACCATATCAAATATGCTACACAAAATAAGAGAAAACCAGGTGAAATTTTATTCTTATATTGTTAAAACTTTTTTTTTGTTTGTTTGTTTGTTTTATCTGAACCTCTTTCAGAGGTTTTTGGAAAACTATATGAAGGCTGCTGTAGTTAACTATGCAGAGGACAGCCTGCGCTATAATTATTCGTCCCAGTAGGAGTATCTGAATAAATGACGACTTAATAAGAGCACTTCCTTACTTTTGGGCTCGTTTGTTATGCATCACAGTTCTCCCCCACCGACAAACCCCCGACCGTGTCTGATCTGATATGTGGCTGATGATGAGGGGTTTTTTTGTTTTGTTTTTTTCTTTTGTGCCGGGGGTCGTGTTGGAAACAAATGGCCACAAGGTGTCAATGTTGTCAGATGGTGCGTTTTGCTTTGTGACATCTCGGCCCCATTAATGCGAGGAAGGGTATAGAGAGGAGAGCTGCAGGTGGAAGAGCCTTGCTGCTGGATGTCGCTCTCGAAACAAATCTAATTGGATCCAGTGACTTCCAGGAAATACACGGCAGCCGAGAGGCATTTATTTGCTCTCTCC
Organism: Xiphophorus couchianus; assembly: GCF_001444195.1. Classification (NCBI taxonomy): domain Eukaryota; kingdom Metazoa; phylum Chordata; class Actinopteri; order Cyprinodontiformes; family Poeciliidae; genus Xiphophorus; species Xiphophorus couchianus. The sequence continues at coordinate 11,232,871 of NC_040244.1, read as the reverse complement.
GGCCACCAATGCCCGAGCGCCGGTCAGCAACAGCGGGCCGTACTACTGCCACACCCGACCAGATAATAATAATAATAATAATAATAATAATAATAATAATAATAAAATTTGACTACACTTTTCTCTAAAACACTCACAAAAAAGTTAAGTCAAGCCTCAGTCTCAAATCATTTTCAACCTCTAACAGTTTTTCTTTTGTGAAATCTCCCTAAAGCGCAAATGATTATAACACTAACACACGTGTGTGCCAAAGTGACAGTTCCCAATGCTTACATTACTAATATGCTAATTGCTAACATAATGTGCTAAGTGACATCTTAAACAGCTTAAAATGTCACCAGAGGCGACCATGTTGTTTGTGCTAAAATTATTAAAAAAAAAAAAAAAAAAACTCAGACAGAATACGCATTTCTAACACACAGTGTGACGTCTCCGCTGCTCCTTATACAAATATCTGAGGTTCTTCATAGAAAGTGCTCACTTCTTCTTACTCCTTTCAAACAGAAAAGTAGTAGTAAAGAAATTATTTTTGTTCTTGGTTATGTATGCACACGTTTTTCTCTGTCATATTGATTGCTTTTTGTTTGTTTGTTTTCAAACTTGTTTGAACTAAATGAATAATAAATCAAATAAAAAAGTAAACCGATGTATCAATGAACCCAACACTTCTAACAGTAAATAACTTTCTTTTTTACAATGCTAAAATAAGTAGGATACATTTATTTCAGATTTAAAAGAAAGTCTTTTGATTGTACACTTTCATATTTTAGGTATCAAATTAAAAACAATGAGGAGCTGTAATCTATCTTGTAGATATGTTTGTCTGTTCCCAATAACCCAGAAACTTTTTGCAGTATTTATGAATTTCTAGGCTGTTTCAAGAAATATGAGCCACTTTTATTTGAGTTCTTTTCTTCTTCTTTTTTTTTTTTTACTGCGTGCATGTGGAAACAGAATATTAATGTAAACTAGAAAGTAGAGAAAAATGTATCATAGCTGTTAAGAAAAGATTGAAAATCAAAAATCATACATCAGAACTTGACTTGAAAACTCTAGTTTTTGTGCATCAATGATCATCCAAGTGATCCTGTGTTTTACTGAAGGCCACACCCAGCAACACAAAAAATGGCTTGGAGCAATCCTCTCAGATTAGTTCGCTTAATGCCTTGATAAAGGGATTTATAGCTCTACACATTTTCACGTCTTGTGAAGTTGTATGAGAACCTTCAAGGCCTTTGGCTCATAAACCCAACAAACCAAAAATGGAACAACTGTTGCACAATGCCAAATCTGCCATGATGAGGTTTGACTGTCTCAGCTGATTGGCCAAGCAATTGGAGAAACATCCACACCACTATGATTACATATTATATACCTCCAACAGAGTGCGTGGTAGTCTGCCTATCGCCTGTTTTCTTCAAGCACAGACTCTTAACCAGAGCTGGATTGTGGGGGAACGGTTGTACGAACCGTCTCAACCCTCTCAGCGTTCAAGTTGTCTTCAGTATAAAAAAATCGTTTTGAATTTGAATAGAAAATGCTGCGTTTGGTTTCGAGTCAGGCTGATTTGTACAAAACGGTGCGCGCGAAGAGCGCAAAACAATCAAATTACACAGTCGTTTCAAACTTCAAGCGTAAACGACTGTATGAAGAGCTGCCACCGGCGGTCTGCTGTCATCCTGTAAGTCGCATCGACGTTTTAGACTCAGTTCCAACTTCTGTCACCCGAGACATGACAACCCACAGCACCTGTACATCGGTTTAAGATTTTATCCATAAACCTAGTGGCTAAAAACCTTAAACTCAAATCTTGATTAGATGGATGAATCAACAAGTCATGGAGGCTTTGTCCAGCTTTTAAATACAAAAATGATTGGTTTAAGCCATTTACGGTTAGACCTTTTGATTTTTGTCTACAAGAGAATACAGAACAGCACAAGGAAACAGATTTTATGTACCTGTGTACCTTGAAGCTGTGTACAACATTTTGTTGGTTAATTTTAAGAGATTGAAACAGTTAAATGCCAACAGAGTAAAAATTGTCTATTTTTTTAAAGTACAAGGTTCAGGTAAGGACACAAGAAGTACAAGAGCAATGCACGAAGGTGGCGTGGGCTATGGTAGTGAGATGCTACTTACCTGGGGGAACACATAGTGCCGGGATGCACTATGGGAGCCGGTGGATGCTTTGGATCCCACGTTTTGTTTTTGTGCCCTGCCATACAAGAACAAACAAACAAAAAAAAAAAGTTTGGGAAAACTCTTTAAGAGCGTAAAAACCTTGAGTGTCGACTTTACCTCTAAATTCCACAACCCACATGTAATCAAGTAGCTGTTGGTTGTTCTGGAAAAACAAGTCTGATCCATGAGGCGGCCCTTCTTTACAACGTCCGTGACTAAAACGGAGCTATTTCTAATGTTTTGCTTTCAGACACAACAGCACACCGTTTACTGGGATCCATTGCTTGACGGACAACGACTGTTTGGGCACAGAAAGCAGAAGAAACGCTCTATTATTAGTCAGCGGTTACGATGTTGCCCAATTTTCTTATCAGACGGCAAATAAACTGCAGCAGAAATCAGCCAACTCACCAGAGGAAAACCTCTAGTGAAGTGGGAAAACGTGTTAAAACATTATTTCTGCTGGTATAAGCAAAACACTGTGGATCTTAATAAGCCGATAATGTTGTCTGAAAACCAACAAGAGGCAGCACAATATCTAAAAAAAAAAAACCTTTACAAGGATATTTCAGTTTAAACATAACATTTGAATTTATTGCTATTTAAAACAGAATCTAATTCAACCTGATATGGTTTGAAATAGTTTTTTTTTTTTAACAAACATACCAAGTACTGTAAATGAAATGTTTAAATGAAATTTGAAATATCTTCAAGCATATAAAGATGTGATTAGACTGCAGAAACCCTGACTGGAGTGATGAGATATGTGAGATATACAGAAGTTGTATCCTGAATTGCTGTAATAAAGAAATGATAAACGCAAACTGTACTGAAAGGTTTTTTTGTGTGCTTTTTTTTTTTTTAAAGTTTTGCCAAGAAAGTACAACATGCTATTTTCTGGTAATGTCTTTTGGAAGGCTCATTAACAATTTGGCTGAGTAGTGTAGTGTAGTGTGAGAACAGGGAGTTCCTGTTTTAATGCGTTGGGAAAGTAGTGCAAAATGACAAATTCAAGTTGGTTGTTTATTTGGACAAAAGCTAATTATTTTAAGGGCGGGAAATAAAGCATGAGGTGTACTTTAAAAATTTTGGTAAAGAGCGGACTAAATCGCAGCGTGCGCCTTCGCAACTTTGCTTAAAGGATGGAGTAATTATGTACATGCACAACATTTGCTGTGGTTTACTTTGCTAATGGCCATTAGTGATTTGACTGGATCCATTAGAGTCAAGTGAGAGAAAAGAGCAAAAAAAAAAAACAGAATTCAGGTAGAAACAACAGCAGTGCTTTTGTGCCATCTGCCTTTAAAGTAGGCCTTGACCTGGCAAGCCATCCTGCTGAGTAGGGGAAGCTTCTGAGTCGAGGCCCTGAGATCTTATTTCCAACTTCAGAAGACGGCTTCTCTGTTAATGGAGGAGGATGTGGTCAGAACCAACGGTGAAGCCCTAGGCGCTGCATTTCATACTAAACAATTGCATTAGCTAACAAAGATTAACAGCCTAGGTGTGGATAGGCTCACCTCCTGGTGAGCCCTTACCGCAGTGTTATACTTTAAAACCCAAAATGTGCGTGCAATTTATTGGGATTTTATTTTGTGTGTGATGTAAACGTTTTTAGCCACGTTTAATCAGACCCACCCCTAAATGAGGTTTTCTGCAAGTTTTACCAATTCAATTTTAAGACTTTTTAAAACTGTCGCAAATAAAATTGTATCATGTCAGAAATGTAAAAAAAAAAAAGCGTAAGCTAGATAGCTTTCTTAGCTAGGTAGCTACTTAAACCATGGCAGAAACAAAAAAAAAAAAGAGAGAGAGCTAGCTAGCTAACTACTTAAACTCGCAAGTTTAAGTAGCGAGCTAGCTAGTTAGCTAGCTAGTTCTTCTAGCTAGCTAGAAGAAAGTGGCTGAAAGTGGTCCAAGCACTTTCAGCACACTGTAAAATTATTGGCAACACAAGTTAAGGTGAATGCAAAACCCTTTTCTAGCTAGCTAGTTAGCTAGCTAGTTCTTAGCTAGAAGAACTAGTTAGTTCTTCCAGCTAGCTAACTACTTAAACGATGGCAGATGCAAAAAAAAGAGAGCTAGCTCGCTATTTTTTCCCCCACTGTAACCAATGTTCTTGCTAATGTAGCTGCCAATATACCCTTTTTAGCAAGCAAGGGTGTATTATCTATATATTTATCAAATTTGATCACTAGCAGCTTAATAGAATTTGTACAAGAAGAATATTAGGAATTTAATTCAGATTTCATATTAAAAAGAAAACATCAGCACATAATCAGAAATAGTCCTGAAAGGAAGTAGGAAGAGCTTCAGTTTTATATTTTCACTGTAAACTTTCAAACATTCAACAGATCATTGCATTGACAAGCATGCTATGCAATATTAATAAAAAAAACCACTCAGCAGCAGCTCAATAGAATTTCAATGCTGCATATTCAATTTACAAATACCACCACCCCCTCTTTCAATCTTTTAATAAAAGCTTGAATATAAGACATTTTTACAGTATTTATTACATTGGTTTGTCAAAAAAGAAAACAAACAGAAAAAAAAACCAACCTGCACCAAGATTTCATAAACCAACAAAATCTTAGAAGGCATTTTTCCCCCTGGACATTCAACATTCACCACAGGTGGATCGGAATACAACAGTGTGCTGGTTTTTGGGGTATTTTGGGCGACCGATAAAAGATAAACATATTGTTTTTTGCTGTAAAACCTAGAAACACTTTCAGATCTTTTTTAATATTAGTCAATTTGAGAAAGTGCAAAAGAGAATTTGACAACATTTTACACTAGGTATAAGCTTTTTACTCAATTTCAGCTGCGAGAAAACGGTAGCTTCCCATTTCTGTAATTTCAAAAAGAAAAAAAAGGCTATTTAGCTACAACAAATAAGCTCTTAACCTGCAAATTAGACATTCTTCTTGCAAGCATGGGAGACTGGAACTGCACCTAAAGAAACCATGAGTTTCTAAACAGAAACAAGCACAAGACTGAATGGGTTTACTCAACTGGCCCAAGCAGTTTCAGCACACTCTAAAATTATTGGCACCACAAGTTAAGGTGAATGCAAAACCCTTTTCTGATGACAACTATTTGTGTTGATTTGGCAATAAGTTTTAAATTGCTATCCTTCTAAAAAAAAAAAAAAAGGTCAGTTTCAGGTTACTGGAAACAAACAGAATATGATTTACACCTTTATGATATTAAGAAACAAAAACAAACAAACAAAAAAAAACAAGCCTACTGTATTTTAGGGGAGGAAGTTCGCAGAAATATTTCAAATTGTGACGAGAAGTGGATATCTACCTGACTTAATCTGTTCTCTTGTTTTTTTCTCCATTTTACAGAGCATCCAAAGGAAATGGGCCCATTTCGTCCTAATGAAAGAGGTCATCTGGAACTGCAAAACGTTTCAGAAACAAAATCTCCATAATACAAAGTGATAGATATGTGTTTTTAAAAAAAAAATTTAAAAAAGTACCTCACACTAATTGTTAAGCATGATGGAGGATCTGTCATGCTGTGGGGCCCATATATCTTCTCCAAAGGGACTCTCTGTGTTCAGTGCCAGGTTACGCTACTGCAAGAAAAGTTTTATGGATTTTCACACATTTTTACGAGAGGTGCCAACAACTGCCAACAACAAATTTTCACACACCGATCGATAAAAGTGTCATGGCAGGAAGCACTTTATAGTACTTGGGAACAGAAACATGAATCAGACACAACCGATTATGTACAATTTGTTCGTTCTTAGTGCTTAAACACAAAGTTGAGTCGTCACAGAAGCTGTTGTACCGCAGGTTGAGAGGATCGCTACGCTGCTGTGGGGTTCAACCAAAGGTTTTCAGTTACTTTTCTATTATCAGGGAGTCCACATGCGTGGGCGGTGTACTGAAAAAAAAAAAAAGACATATTGCTCAATTTCAGTATTCTAACTTTTACCAAATAAGTTTTCTCTCCACATTTACAAAAGATGCCGCTAAAGATCCGACAGAACTCATTTAAAACTCACTGCTTCAGTATTTTCTTTGGCTGTTGAGATTTGCCACCAGATGACGCGGATGTGATGCATATTTAAAGAGGAAAGCGACTCACAGGAATGGCTACCGCTGCAGTTCCAGAGCAGTGGCCCACTCAGCTGCCGCAGAAAGAAAACTGTACCTTGCCGGAAGTAAGCGAGAGCATTTTTGACCCAGTTTTGACTTGACGTATCACAACCCACATAATCGCACTGAGACGAGACCGACGGGCCTCAGAAGATAAAGAGAGATAAAAAAAACCCCAAAAAACTTTACAACTTTGGGAGGGGGAATAAGTAGTAGGTGGGCTTGTTGGTATGAAAATAAATAAGGCTTCACAACAAAAATATTAAATATACTGAGTACCTTTTAGCTCAATAGATGAAATGGTGCATTACCTTTGTAAAGGATTGGACTTTGGGAAAGTTTATATGTGAAAAGCTCCCAAGTAAGAACTTAGTGAAAGATCTAAAGTGTACAAGTGGCGTTTGAGTGAATGTTGGACCGGACCATGCTTAGAAATCTACAGTAAGTAGTACTGCTTAGTTTGCATGATGATAAACAATACCTGAAACTTAGCATCATTAACAAACACCCATCACACTCATTGGCATTTAGTTTATTTTGTAACCAGGTTGCTGTGTATTGCAGACTTCTGCCCAGAACCCTCTTGAAAATGAGATCTAGATCTCAATGGGGTTTACCTGGTTAAATAAAGGAAATAAAAAAAAAAAAAAATAATCTTGGTAATAACGTGGAAACATTATTAAAATAAATGGAGATTATTGTGGAATAGCAGATTCTCACAGTTAATAATTTTGGAAAAATTCACTTTTTGATTTAAGACTATTCAGTGGGGATGAAATCCTACATTATTGACAAAAAATAAAAAAGCAGGACAGTCTTTTAGTATATATATATATTTTTTACAACACTTCACAAGGTTGGAGAGGTTTCCAAAATCCTCTGCACCTGGAATGGGAACAGGCCCAAAGCATGTTAAACCCTCTACTGTACTGACTGGTGGCCAGAAGAGGCTTTTTTTTTAACAGCCAACCGTTGTTTAATGCCAGATTTCACTTATTTATGTTTGTAGTGGTAGGACAGAAAATGTTTTGCCCTGCTCTGCCTCCTGAACAGCTAGCTTGTATATTATCGGCAGCCACGTAAACTTGGTAACAAGTAGCGTCGTATTTCTAGCCAAAGAAACGGAATCGCGAATCACTAAATTAAACTTCCGGGCTAAACTTCAAAATGATCAAAAGGATTTTTTTCCCCATTTCTGACTGAATTCTCATCTCCATTTTCCAGTGTGAGATTTATGCAAAAATCAGTCGACTATCAATTTGCTTTAAGGCCGTAACGAGGGTGCTAATAAGTATGGAGGGTGAGGAGCATGCTTACAGATGGAACAGAAGTGAACACTTAACTTTCCCTTAAACCGAACACTTATCGTTGTCAACTTGCAAAGCAACTAGATGAAAATAAAACATAAAAAGCAGCAGTTGCCAAACGTTTACACCTGGCTTTGTGCGCATCATTTATTGGCATCAACTTGCTACTGAAACAAAGAGTTTCAGTAGCAAGTAGCATATATATATATATACAGTTATATATATATATATAATTTTGAGACACCAGGCCAAGCTCTTCATTACTGTTAGACATAGACCAAAATAGGAAGGGAAACATATCTCTTGGCCTCATTTAGTAAAAGGGAAGAATTATTAATAAATACAAAAATAATAACATATGTACAAATATGAACTATAATACTTTCAACATTTCTTGAAAAATGCCATATAAATTCTATATATTTTTTTATTATACTAAAAAAAAAAAAAAAGAAGTCTCTGTAGCTCAAACCTTAATGGTCACTTCGATACCAAACATTATTTAAGAATGATAAATTATTATACAAAACCCCCCCCCAAAGCAATCCAACACCATTGTAATAATTCCATTTTGGATGCTAGTCCATCAAAATCAGAAAGAAGAAGAAGAAAAACCAAAGTGAATAAAGTCAAACTTTATCCGGTATTGAAATACAACGCACCGATGTGGCATCATTGGTAACACGAACACTTCCTTCCCTCCGTTTTGCGCGAGCAGGACTTATGCGTGGCACCGACGCAGAAGGCGGGGGTCGGGGGGAATCAGCCGAGGAACTCAGGACAGTAAGTGCACTTGGAACACAGGCATGCTGGGACAGAAACGGAGGGAAACGGACAAAGCTGCTGGGTACGCAGGGAGACAAAGAAAAGGGGAGAGAACTGGCTAAAACCCAGCCAAACTCGCTGTCGTCGCTCCCCTTCTCAGACTAAAAGGCGGAAAGAGCCAGAATGAGAGAAAAGGCCAGTGGGAGCAACAGAGTGGCATAGATAAAGTCCCACAGTAGTTGTGTCGGGCGGTCCTGGAAAAACAATCACAGTTGTCTTTCTTTGCCCAGCAGACTGGAAACAAAACTCATCATTCTCCAGAATCTTCTGCAGCGCCGGAGTCGTCGGCGAATTCCCTTTACAAACAATTGTTGTTTATTTTTGTTGTTGTTTTGTCAACTTGTTCTGTAAAAACCACAATCAAAGAGAGAGGCATGGGAGACTCCTGACAGGACCCCCCCCCCACCGTGTCGTCACACTGAAGCCGTCGCTGGAAGAGTGGTGAAGTCAAAGGTCACAAATGGTGGTGGCCTGAAGAGCTGCCCGACGTTCTGTCCGCACAACAGCTTTCTGTCAGTGATTCAACTTGGTCTGCAGAGACGGACAGAATTATCATTCAGACCGTCGCCTTAGCGCTGACGTCAATTGCGATGCGTCGCAGTCTGAAGACCACCAACCTGTCTGGGCGACTCAGGCCCCGACGCCAAGATCCCCATGCCGTCGTTTCCCTTCCCAAAGAGGCTCTCCAGTCCGCCCGGACGGCTCGCTTTGCTGGATTTCCCTTTGTAGGAGCTGGGACTCCTCCTCTTCCTTCCCTCTGCTCCTCCGCCGTAAGCTAAGGGTCCTGAAGGCGGAGGCATGGGCTGGTGGGGGCCTGAGGACGGTTCCCTGGCCGGGTAGGTTAGACTGCTGGTGCCAAGTTCACGACTAAAAACAGGAGACAAAACAAAATAAAACAAAAATTCATTATGCACTGGAAAACACAGCTCCATAAATCTTCCAGACTGGATTCTGAATACCGAAATGTTATTTTTCTTCTTCTGAAACTTTTTTCATATTTGGATGCGTGCCTGGATTTATTGTGATGCTGAAATATTAAACCCTGATTCGTCTTTAGAAGAGAGACAAGCATGTGTGCAGGACGTCTCCATCATTGTTGTAACTGTTTTTTATTGGTGACGTTCAGTCATGTTTTTTTGTTTTGTTTGTTTTTTTGTCAAACAACTTTTGCAACTGTCAAACTTTTCTCTCGCAAGGTTTAGGGAGATGTTAGTTGGGCCTGAACCTTTTCTCCTACAAGGAAGAGGAGGTGAATACAGGAAAATGCAAACAGTGTCTTTTCTTACCAGTTCTGTGTGTTGTGGCTTCGCTCTGCTCTGGACAGCCAGTCGTCTGAGCTGCTCAGAACCCCGCTTCCCGCTCGAGGTCCCTTGTTTTTGGCCGGGGAAGCTCTGGCCACCCCAAAGCCTTGAAATGTCTGATGAAAGCTGCTGCCGTTCCGTCTGTGGACGTCCACGGTCTGAAGTGGCGACGGCGAGAACGATGATGAAGGGTGCGAAGAGTTCTTTCTCTTTTTCGACCCCGCCGCTGGAACGTCCGGGTCTTTGGGCGAGCGGCCGACTCTGTGCGAGACGTTCCGGGCTTTTCCCGGCGAGTCTCTGACGCCGCACAGTCCGGCTGCCGACGTCGACTGTGGCAACGTGGCGGTGTAGGTGAGGCTGTTAGAGGGGGAGGACAGGACGGTAGAGGGAGGAGCCTGGTGCGCGGTAACTGAGGCGGCAACGGACGTGGAGTTGGAGGGGAGGCCCTCGGCAGCCAGAGGCACCTTCCTGGAAAACGCAAAACAAAACTCTTATATATAAAAAAAAAAATAAAATAAAAAGGGGGTCTTGAAGAAAACCTTAGCTGTACAGAAGAGTTGCCATGAACTAATTAAACATGACATTTGAAATTTATAGCCTCCTTGTGAGCAACTAGCATAAAACTTTTCTGCCACATTTTTCCTGAAGACAACGGACATCAGATTTTTCCGATTCACTTCACACCCCCGATTACCTCAATTTAAATATCCAACTCCAGTTCTAATGATGGGTCGTAAAAGTTGGTGTACACTCGCCTCCACATCTGCGCGTTGAGGTGTTTCTCCACCATGCTCTGCAGCGCCACCCTCATCCTGTCCCACCGCCTGTCGAACACGTAATAGCCCGGACCCACGAGCCGGCTGCTGAAGACGCAAAACTGGAGGGAGACACAAGAGAAGCTGGTTGAGAGCGAAGGGCTTAAGACAGGGATGAATAAGAGGCGGAAAAAAAAAAGGGCAAAGAAATACGAGAACGACGCCAGGGATCAAACGGGAGAAACGCAAGAAGCAAATGTTGGACAAAAAGCTGAATTTACAAAGACGTTACATATCGTCACTGCAAGCAATTCGAAATCTTTTGCTTCTTTATAATTAAAAATAAATACCCATATAAAAATAGTACACAAACAGAAGCTCAAGTCTTGATTTCTGCACCATTAAATCTCTTGACATTTACCCCTGAAGGCCGTGGATGATGACTGGAGTAGAGCAGGGGAGGCCTGTCGGCGTCATCCGGGGTCTCCGCGTCTCCCTCGTCGCTGGAAAGCCGGCCGCTGTCCCCCGCTGCATTCGCCCAGCCGCTGGGAGACGGCTCCGGGACGGGCACCACGGCAGGAGGTGCCGCTGGAGGCAGAGGACTGGAGGCGGAGAAGGAGGAGGATGAGGAGGATGAGGAGGGGCCGCCTGGAACTCTGGAGAAAATCCATTGGATACACAGAAAACGAGTGAGTACTCTCACATTTGTGTCTCCCTTATTCAGAAGTTGGTGTTTTGCAGCACCCCCTGGTGGTTAAGCATGGAAACGCAGAGTCTTTTTCCTCAATTGCAGTTCAGAACTGAGAGAACGCAGAGAGAATCCGCGCAACATGGGTGGGATCTGCTCATCGCAACGAGCAGCAGAGACAGAGCCAATAAACCTTCCAGTGTGGGTGTGTTTATTACATTAGGTGCGCTGTACTCAACCCAAAGAGGAGGATATCACAAAGTGAATGAATTCAACATGTTTTGAGAGAGCCCTAAAGATTTCAACTCCAGACAGCGGAGGAAGAAATATCAATCTATAAATCCATACCGACTGTGAAGAAGCTGCGTTTTGTAGCTTAACCTCCTTGTGGCAGTGATCAATTATCGTCTGGTGGGCACCAGGCGGTCTTCCCTGTGACGGCTTTACCTCGGTATGTGTGCGTTTGCAAGCCGCAGCTTCAGCGAGGACAGCGGCCGTTCACCGGGGCAGTGGGGCTTGCTGGGACTCGCCGTGTCTTGAGGCGCGACGCTCTGTCCGCACGCTTCCTTCCCTCTCTGCGCCGCTTTCTTCTCCTTCTCCTTCAGAGCCTCCCTCTCCTTCGCCAGCCCCTTGTGCTCGGCCAGCAGCACGTCAAACAGCCGGCTTCGGCCGGGGACCGCGCGGCGCTGGGTTAGGGAGTGAGTCTGTGGCAGAATGAGGAACGAGGACGAGGGTTAACCGTCGATGTATTTTCTGTTGTTCATGGTGGATTTTAATACTTGTAAATTTTGGACAGTCAGGCTGTATATCCTTTTAGATGTTTTAACAAACAAACAAGAATTTTCTGAAGTGTGCTTACAAGGCAGTTTACCGTGCCAGTCGCATTAACCGGCACTTCAAGGAAAAATGCAAAACTTGTTCAAATATGTTCATACGTCGGCTTTAGAAGCCGTCAGCATCCCACAGTCAGATGACCTTTGTTTTGAACGTCATGGTACTATTGAGTTGTTGGGACGCCAATCAGATGCTACTGGATTGCAAAGGAAAACACACACACACACACACACAAAAACCACCCTGTTGCCATGGTTGCCACAATCAGAGTAAAACAGTAGGAGCCAAAAAAGGTTCTAAAAGCAGAAAGAATAATTGTCCCATAATAAAAACAAAACGTTTCTACCCAAAATGAACAGAAATTTATAGCTAATGTGACCTGTAAGAGGGATTTCTAAATATCTCGAGTAAAGTGTTGTTTTAATTTCAGAAAAGGAAGATTTTTAAATTTTTTATATATATATAAAAAAGAACACTAAAAGTTAGGGAGGATCTTCAAATTGTGCATATATCACACTCCCCACTATCCCGACTGCAGACTAATAAGAATGTGACAGCTTGACCAATTTGAGTGAGGATAGACGGAGAGCTTTAGGGAGCACGTCGTCTTAGTGTTCGTCTGATGCAAGGTCAAGGACGACACCCAGGACAGAACGACGTGTTGCTCTGACGATACCAGGTGAGACGGCAGCAGGGTGGGATTTTATAATTACAATAATATGCACAAACAGTGCTGCTAACTGAAGAGATTTACTGCAATTAAATGAATAAGAAAAACTTAAAACTCACAGTTAGCTTCATTAATAGAAACACACCAACACCGGCCCTATATTTAGAGTGGTCTCAACTGCACAGCGCACAGAGATTATGTTTAAAAATAAGGCTGTTTGCAGATTAAATTTTTTTTTAATCGCAATTACTGAGATGACACAAAACAGATCTGTTAGCTGGCAGGATTCAGCCTCTGCTGTAAAACAGAGGTCACCTGTACTAAAATTCCTCCAGCTTTCCAAAAAGAAGCGAAGCTGCCGAACTATTAATTTACATACGTAAAAAAAATCAAAACGAGATGCAGAAGAGCACAAGCAGGCTGCTGCTGCTGCTGCTGCTGAGAAATGCATCCGGACATCCAGGATGAGTAATTGGGCCGCCGAATGTTTAGACAAGAGGCAAAGGTTCCAGGCTTCCTGGTCTTGTTAGCCAAAGGTTGTTCATCATGTTCAGCATCTCACAGGCTGCAGTTAAGAACACAGCTGATGCAAAGAAAAAAAAAAGAAGCAATGCTGCTTCTCTCAACTCTTCATCACTGCATAATTGGTCCTGACAGCGGAAGGAATTTAGCAGCTACGAGCGTGTGGTGTAACTGGAACAGCACCATTGATCCTACCTACCTCTGTCTGTCTATAGCACAGGACTAATGCTGCTGGTGTAGATTTAATGCTGCACGTAATTGCAAATTGCATCTGCCTAATGGCAGAACTCGTGACGGGAACTGCCTGAGTGTGTGTTCCGACTCCATCGCTACTCTGCAGGTGCTCCGTTTTTAAACTCAGTACTGTTCGGAACAGACCAAATCCGTCTTTACAAGCACGTTAAATAAAAAGTTAACTGAAATGTTAAATAATATTACGAGCAGGACGTTAGCGCCAAGCTAATGCAAACTTCCAGAATTTTTTTCATGGCATTTATTGGCACCTCTGGTAAAGAAGAGAACGATTTTCATGTACAAGTTTCACATCATGCCACATGTCCAGAAAAAAACCCCCCAAAAAAACCCAACAAAATATTCTGACCATCATCTTCTATCCGCCCTCCTTTTCCTTAAAGTACACACAAGCAGTCACTTGATGGATCTTTAATTACTTAATAACCAGTGTGTTTGAAAAGATTAGTAAAGCTTGGTGGAGGTAATTAAAGGGCAGTAATTACAGCTAAACGATGATGCAGCCTCATCTCACATCTATAATTAACTCATCAAGAGGAGCGAGGACCCTGGAACGCTTCGGCAGATCTACCCTGTACTAATGAAGAAACTGGAAGCGCAGACAGATCCCAGCTATAGATATGATGACTGGTGATCTTAGAGGGTTCTTTTTCTCAGAAGGGGATGTGTAAGCAGGAGAAAGTTGGGACGTCGGATTGCGTTACCTTGCAGGTGAGCGAGCGCGTGCAGGAGCGTTTAGTCTCGGGGTCGGGCACGCCGCAATGCTTGTCGGGATCAAAGACTCTCCCTGTAAAACAAACACACACACAGACATTACACTAAAATATATCAAATTCATTAGATGGAAGAGGAAGCTCTACGGTGTGCTGCCTGAGCTAGTTCAACACTTTAAGAAAGCAGCTTGTTCTTCCTCACGTCAACCTTGGGAGTTTTAATCATTCAGATGTAATTAAAGAAGTCAGATACTGTGATTCTGTGTAAGATCGCTGCCTGTGTTTTCTGTATCAAACACATCAAATGAACAAGTGATCCATGCTGTGACAAATTCTTCTGGAAAAGAAATATTGGCAGGCTGACAGGAGTCCCCAATGACTGACAGCCCTGCTAGCTCTGTTGTTTATGAATGTTGTCTGGAGGCAACACTGAGTTTAAGAGGAAATGTAAACTTTAGCTTTTAGCAAATGCACAGGAAGTGTTTTCACTTTGTTTGTTTAGCTAAAATCTATTTAATCTTGGCAGCTAAGTAACAAAGCTCAGACAACAGTTACATCAAACATTTCAGTATATTTGATCTAACTGTTAGCTTAGCTGTTAACTGTTAGCTTAGCTTAGCTGTTAACTGTTAGCTTAGCCAGCTTAGCTGTATCGGAAGATTTTCAAAACCAACACACAACACAAACTAACTAAAACCAAAATGGTATGCCGATAGAAAAAAGCCCAGCTTATTAGAAATGTCGGTACTTCAAAGATACAATCTGGTCAAAAATTGACAAAAAAAAACAACACAGCCGTCCTATGCCTAAGAAATATCAGTCTTTGACATTTATGGTGGAAAACAAAAGACATCATGATGGAATGACAGAAAACAACAAAAGTGTTCAGACGTGATTTCTTTTTATGACAAAAAAAGAAGAAAAAGACTCAACATGCCCTGATAGGTTTGATCTACTGACTATAACACACCCAAACTCATCTGTGTAAACTGTTTTAATCCAGAACTTAAATATAAGAAACATTGATCACAGGAGAGATAAAATATGTGGAGATTTTGAATCCAACAAATGGCAGAATTACAAGATTACTCCTGTTTGTTTATAAAAGCACAGTTCACTTAGCAATAAGTATTAGACGAGTGCTACAAAGAACATGAATATGCAGAATGACAAACATTTCCAGATCTGAAAAACAAAAAAATGCATGACATTTCAGTGTTTAATTTGTTTGCTCTGAAAATAGTGGAAATGCTATTCATATGTTTCATTCTTTTCTGACTCTAAAATAGAAAATATATCTCTTAAGGCTCCAGAGCAATTAGCAGGGTTGCAAACTCATTTCATCTTTGGACTACTTTTAAAAATGCACAAAAATTTACTACAAGTCTGAGGCAGATGCACTCAAATGCAAAGTTGTTCATAACATTGGACGATTTAGATTTAAAATACTTTTTATTCAACCAAAAAGTCTGCCTCTTTTGATAACAAAACAATGTTTAACTATAACCTTCTAATTAAAAAAATGCACGCCAAAAATTATTTCCACCCTGGTCAGTAATTTGTGGAACCTTTCTGATACTTTTCATAATTGCTGACCTGCTTTTTGCTAGTTTCCATTTTCAATTCTGCAAGTTGATGTTGAATGAGCTCTTTACCATCTCCCTAAACTTTAGCTCCCTCCACAGTTACAAGATGGGACTCCAGCTCAATCCATCCCCCAATGTTAACATTAGAAAGCAGCCACAAGTAAGACGCTGAAAAGATAAAAAACTTTACTTAAAACCTAAACATAAAGGGTAGAAGAATCATTCTTGGCTTAGCTTTCAGTGTTTATAAAATCCAGGGACCGCTAACAAAAATGCAGATTACTTCTAATCTTTGCGCTTTGTTTTCTCTAGACTTGGTTAAAACGTAATGCCAATTTGTGAAGCAGCTGAACAGAGAGTACTGGAACAAGTTTGTAGTTGCAAATATAAAAGGAGAACTACGGTAGAAAAATGTGGATTCGATTCTGGACAGGTTTTGCCGTACTTGGAAGCAAACCAAATTTAACTGAGTGATGTTTCTGACTGCCTACCCAACACAGGGAGTTTCTCCGCACAAAACAGCAAGGCAAACTACAACCTCCAGTCGGCAGGTTATCTTAAACTGTTGCTGGGAGAAGGCTGTAATCTTGTCCTGGCCTGCTTTATAATCCTCGTAATCTTTCTGCGTTTGCTGCACCGGACAACAGGTCAAATCTACGCAGCGGCAAACAGGCACCACAGATATAAACAAACTCACGTGCTCTTACACACACAGAGTAACACACTCAATTTACACTGGCTAGACAGAGCAGCCTGATAAAGAGCAAAACAAGCAGAGAGGAGCAGAGAGGAAGAAGGAAAAACTCAACCAAGTGTTAATATGTCAGAGAAAAACAAGGAGGAGGTGGTGCAGAATATGCAGATGATAAATATGCTGAGATACCGTGGGTGGGTGGGTGGGGGGGTACTTTAGATAAGCAGCTTTTAATGGCAGTAAATCAAAGACAATAAACAATACCACCATTAGCTGCATTTCTGTCCTATTTTTACACAGTAATGATGAATTAAAAGAAATCTTGCTTTAGAACTCAGAAGAAAACTTTCACCACTCGTAATTAAAACAGCTTAAAGTCCATTCCTCTGGACTCATACTGACCTGAGGCTCTCTTGTGCGGCCTAGCGGGGGTCTTGGTTCCGTTCTGTTGCTTCTTCTCCAAAGGCGAAAGCGACGGCAACGACGGGAGAGCGACGGACCTCTGGGAGGGCGAGAGAGAGGGCTTCTTGTCCATCGGGGAGGGAGACGCCGTCGACGGCGCCCGTCTGTCCAGGGGCGATCGGGCCGGGCTCGGCCGCCTGTCCAGGGAAGAGGGAGGCGTGATGGAGCGCGGCGTGGGGGGGCCGCCGCTGCTGCCACGGCCGTTGGTGAGCTTTTCGCCAGAGCGCTGGGAGGCCGGCGGGGCGAAGGAGGAAGATTTGAGCGGTGAGAGCGTGGATGAGGACGAAGAAGAGGAGGACGAGGAGTTGAGGCGAACGTGCGACATCGAGTCTGCTCGGTTCAGACAGGACATCTTCTCCAAGCTCACGACCGGTAACGATACACTGGTGGGAGGGGAAGGGAGAAGGTAACGCAGCGTTAAAATTTTGCGAAAATTTGTGGATTGGAAGCTGCAAAAGCTGAGCGGAATCTTTGAAAAGTGGAAAGATGCACAAACCATGTCTTGTTCCTTGCTCCTTTCGGTGGGTAGACGGCAAGCGGCGCCTTGCTGAAGCGGGAGTGAGGGTAGTCTTTGGGGACCCTGAAAGCCAGGGAGTCCCCCGGGCTGGGGGCCACAGCGGAGGTCACCGCAGGCGCTTTGGGCTTCATGGGAAGCAGAGGGCTCCTGGAGGGGATTGGGGAGCTATGTCGCTTCTCTAAAACACCCCAAGAAGAAGAAGAAGAAGAAGAAAAAGTAATGGTTACCTTAACCACGAGGAAGAGTAAAAGATTAGCTAACCCACACACACAGAAAACAGGAATGTAAATAGAAACAACACACTCATCATACAGAGCCATGCAAAAGAACTTTCCCAAATTTTCTCACACTGGAACTATAAATTCAATCTGTTATATTGACATGTATGCAGTAGTCCAGCGCAGAGTAAACTTTGCTGGTAAATTGGAGAAAAAATTATAGTTTTTATGATTAAAATTCTTCAAAGTTTGGCATGAATTTGTGTTCAGCCACTTCCCCCTTTCTACCTCTTTCAGCGCCAAGAAGAAAAAGAAAATTCATGACAGATGTAGTTCACAATCAATGCAGGGGAAGTAAAAACTATGTGGGGACGCTTTTCTTCACCACCGACAGAGAAACACTTCAAAGTTGACGAGAAGGCGGCTGATGGTGGAGCTAAGTGCTTGAAAATCTTGGAAGAAAACCTATTTGAGGCTACAAGGGTTTACACCATGGTGGAGCTTCACCTTCCAGCACTAAAACAACACTAAACATACAGCCAGGGCTGTGTTCAAGTTTGTTAAGGTACAGGAATGGTTGTGCATTAGAATGGCCCAGTCAAAGTTCAATTGAGAAACTGTGATTTGATGTTCATTGATGCTCTGTAAGCCGACTAAGCCTAAGCTGTTTTGCTAAGACGAATGGGCAACAATCTAAGTCTCCATGTTTGCAAAGGGAGCTATAAACAAACAGTTTTAAAAGCGCGCACTATTTTGTCAGTAGGAACATTCAGAGTACTTCTTTTTTTTTCTTCTGCTTGTTGACAATCAGAAGTAGAATACAACACTGAAAGTCTTTTACTGACTTCTTTCCTGCTCCCTAACCAGATGGCTGTTTTGTAACAAAGCACATAGCAAAACTGTGCCTCAACTTCTCCTCAAGAACAACTGTTCCCAAATCAACTTCCAGCTCTTTGCTCCAATTAGCAACATGCCCAGCACTACCTGAAGTACACTCATCTGATGAGCGCCACCTTACTAATGTAAATCAGACTAGAGCCCACAATAATGAACCCGTTTTGATCCGGATCTGATCAGAGTGCTTGAGCGAAAGACCGCCGAGACACAGTAGGGGAAAAACAAACACACAAGTCTGTTTGGTGTGTGGGTGGAGGATTCGGGGTGGTGGTGGTGGGGGGGGGGGGGGGGGCTGAGGAGAGGAGCTTAACTTACGGTTTTTGCTATGCATGTTCTTTGTGGGAGCAGGGTGGGTAGGGGGTTGGGGTGTGTGGTCCAGGACTGTCTCTCTCTGAGTCTGTCTCACAGGGAAACTATATCCCAGCTACCTGAATGAAAACAGAGGGGTGAAGATGTCGTAAACGCTCAGAAAATAAGCGCAAGGGGAAAAAGACAACGCACGCACATACACGCACACACTGATTGTCTTTTAGGCAGCGAAGATCAAGACAGAGAAGTTAGGTTAAAATAAAAAATAATAATAAACAAAAAGAAAATCGGTGTGCACAAAAATGTTGCGAGTCTGAATTTCCTGCTTGGTGATAAGAATCAAAGTGTGCAGGAAGCGGCAAAACTGTGAAACGTACTGACAGAGAGGAAAGTAACTTTAACAGACAAGAAAGGGTTAAAAGTTACTAAATGTGTTCAGTTAAAAAAAACAAGTTATTTTGAACTGACACTTCAGTCAGAAAGCCGTGTTCTCAATCATGAGTAATCAAAAACAAACACCTGGATATTCATGCAAATCGAACTGTTTGCAAAGCCACATTCTTATTTCCCCCCACCGAATATCAACAACATCCCACAAGCAGTGTTTCATCTCCTCAAGCAAGACTCAAAGTGCTCCCTGGTTTCAGGAACAAAGCAAGCTTTACTCAGGCGTAAAGGCAAACCGTCGCGAGCTGACACACAGTACATCCACATAAAGAGAAACAAGAGGAAGAAGAACCACCGTTTTCTGAGACACATAATGGATACGACACTAGCCGCACATGGTATCACTGTTAAAGATGCATAAAAGGCACAAAATTGCCTTTTCTCTTATTCAACCAAAGTTGAATCAGAGTCAGACACATCATGGTGTTGACTCACTTTTACAATCAGGATCACGTCAAACTACGTGGCTGGAGTTTAAGCAGGGTAAAAATCCAAACGCTGAGGAACAAAGTTGTAATCATGTGCAGCTCAGGTGAAATCCTCAAAAATAGCACTTTTTCCTTCCACTATATTTTCCAGATAAATGTATTTTTTTGTTTTCGCTTTAATTTTTATTAATTCATTAGATAGAAACATTTTAAACTACTTTTAAATTGAAACCACCTCCAATTGGAATGTATGTATGATTGAATTGAAATGATTTTTAGGTAAATGTTTTGAAACAACATTTGTTGTATATAAATAAAGTTGAATTATCTAGATGACTTCATTTTTCAATATTACTAAAACTGATTAAATGTGGTATTGTAAGTTTTTCTACTAATATATCCGGCAATAAGGTCTGGTTCTGTCTCCTTTCACGCTTATAAAAGCATCTCTTCCCACATCTTTACAATAATATCTATTGATGCACCCAGCAAGCAGCACATAGCATAGCTGAACAATCATTTAGTGGCAGGGCAGCATAACAGAACTCAGACTAACCTGAACTGTGTGTTTGTTCAGAGTGAATGTGTGGAAGTGAGCTGTGGGCGACAGGGACAGCATCATATCACGATTTTATATTAAAATATATATATTCCGAGTGGATTCTGGTGAAAACATATTTAAGTCGCACCACATCTAAGCATTACAGTTCTACAAACGCACTTTGACTTCTTATTTGTCCAAAGAGTTTCTTGTGCTTGTGATTTTTCTGTGTGACGGGTGTGTAAATAAAGCGCCGGAGGCAGACAACCAGCGGAGGCAGCTGTATTCAGAATAGCAGGGCTAAAGTCCAGAGTCGCATTCACTGGCATGCAGTACAAATTTCAAACATTTATTCACATGTTCTTCGGCTGTTTCACACGTTGGACTTGCACAGTTTTAGTCAACTCAGCTTTACAACTCAACAGAGCAGTTGACGCTCTGATTTAAGCCTCTGCCTACTGTCTTACTCCCACAGACGTAATGAAGAAGTATCATTATTCGGCTAATTTTCAACTATATATATATATACGTTTCATCTGTTTTAAGACAAACAAAAAGACAAATTGAAACAAATGAAATGGCATTTATTTTCAAAGGGTGCCATAAACTAAAGCAATCGCATCTCTTCCATGCAGTCTGACAGGTCACATGTACTGTGAGCTTGTTAAATAAAAAGGAAACCCTGTGATCGTGTCATCATGAAGCACGTCTGCAGAAACCATTTGGACAGCTCTACACGTCACATGCTATATGTTGATTTTGTAGAAGGGTGTTATTTTACGATCTCAGCGCTCCAAAATTAGATGACGAACGATGACACATTTGTTGCAATGACTCTTGGTGGTTGGCTTCTAAAGATTCATGCTTGCATTTTTATTAAAAACGCTACAGAGCTTTGTAGAAAAAAAAAAACTTTATAAACTTTTAGCTAATAAAACACACATTTTTAAAAAACTTTTTCTTGGTTTAAAGGACAAAAAGATACAACTTAGGTAAAGTTAGGTAAGTAAAAGTCATTAATATAGTATAGTAGCTTTTCAATTAAGTAATACTAGGTAATGTAATGACAAAAAGTACTTGTCATTGACAAGATATAAGCTAATGAACCTATTTTTGCCAAAACACTCAAAGTTAAGGACAATCTGGAAGCTAGACACCATGATTCACTTAAATGAACAATCCTCTGGCAAGGCCACCGAGCCACTCAACCCCAAGGTCGCTATCCCTGCTACTCTTTCCTACCTGCCTGCTGTCATTGGCCATGCTGACAGCCCAGCTGGCTGCTGATTGGTCTCTGATTCAACCTAAAGGCAGAGCCAGAAGATGATAAGGAAGTAGGCTCTCAGAGCTCAGCTGAGTTATGTTGAGTATGTTGAGAAAGAAGCAATAAGGACAGGAAGATGAGAATATAAGAACTAACATCTGTGACGAACCCCAGTAATATCAGCTATTAAGTGTTTTGTCAACTGCAGCTGCTCTCTTATAAACAACACAAAGTTCTGGATAAACCAGCAAGACAATGGTGGTGCTGGTTTACACAGGAGAAATCCTTGTGAAAACAGTTACTAGAAAATTATTTTTAAGAAGCTGCAGATAAATTACCGTTTAACTTAATGTTGTAAACAAATGTATAGCTCACATTCAGCTGAGTAACATTTGGCGATTTGGATAAAAATAAAGAAATCTGCCAAGTTTTTAGGAAGTGTTGTGTTTTAATCTGCTTCAGGATAGGAATTCAATTGCACACAAAACCAAAATCCAAACATTGAGTAAGACTATTTTTTTTAAAATTTCTGCAAGAATCTCAAGGACAATTGCGTCATAAATTACCCAATCTTCTGAGCGGCCTAATAATAATTGTAGATGCACAACACTTTTTTTGTCGGTTTCACATGGAGCTTTAACATTAGCTCTGTGTCATTCTAATCTTTGGTTTTAGAACATAGAAGAAACCAGAGAACCTTTACTTAAGAAATTCAGCCAAGTTCTTTGAAATAACAATTATTTTGACCAAAATTTGTAACTTTAAAAAACTGCAGCTTTAGTGATTGGCACAGACACTTTCAGATCAAATTAGAAAAAAAAAACCATGTCATCAAAATGTTACAAAGAATACAATTTATCATCTGAGTATCAGTGTTCCAGTCCTTCTCTCTCAGTGGAATGCAGCTGTTGATACATGCTTAAATCACTGTTTATTAAGCTTTTTTAAAAGTTATATGGAATGTTTGAACTATTTTTTTTTTTTTTACAGCTTTGTTAAACTACATATAAAAAAAAATCACATTAAAAAGAGTCTGGTACTAGAAACTTTTTTACAGTGACAAACTTTAGCTCAACCAAACCAATATGCAATGACAAAAGGTCAGAACAGGAAGGGCCATCAGGGCCACAATCCAAATAAAACAAAAATATTTATGCATGCCGAAGTCATCGGTAAAGTAGAATACAATTAAATAATTGAAATTGAAAATATTCTAAAATAGCAATATGAGAAAATAATTCACTTCGCAATTTCATGCTTCTTGCTTTGCTGTGTAATGAAAATTAAACTTCCTCAAACCCTTCCTACTGTTTATTATTTTTATAATTTAGTAATAACATTTTTGATTTAGCCAATAATTTTTTTGTAACAAAAGAAATTTTTTTTAATTTTGTTTGATATTTCACAATCTTGTGCTGCAACACATCATGAATGTTATTATACTTGTCAATGGATGGTGCTATTCCTGGATTAGTTAAAGTAGATTGGTCTAAAATTATTTCTATTACTTTTAATATATGATTTTAAATAGTTAATTTATTTCCCCATCTAAAAAAATTATTAAATGCCTAATCATGGACATTTAAATATCCACACTTATAATATGTAATAGATTTATGTCAATTGTCTGAAAGTCATACCAAAGGTTTTAATGATTTATTTACTACTAAACCATTTTGTCATTCCAGAGTACTTTGCATGTGAAAGAGAGAAAACACCGAAGAATAAACAAACTTTGGTTGCCATAGTACTGCAGATGAGAAAAAAAAAATTTACTTTAAGAGCAAACGAAGGCAGGATGTGTCACTGTGAACAGACCTGCTCTCCCAAACATGACTTGAGTTAACTGAAAATAAAAGTAAAC
This sequence comes from Xiphophorus couchianus, assembly GCF_001444195.1. Taxonomy (NCBI): domain Eukaryota; kingdom Metazoa; phylum Chordata; class Actinopteri; order Cyprinodontiformes; family Poeciliidae; genus Xiphophorus; species Xiphophorus couchianus. Next base: position 11,209,481 of record NC_040244.1, on the reverse strand, counting down.
CAAAAACAACTGCACCAGTTATGAGCATGAAGAACTAAAAATACTTCCTGTTACTTCCTCCAAATGAAAAGGTGATGAAATAATCCTGAGGACAAACAAAAATAAAATAATAAAGTCACCCTACATTTTCGGTGAGATAAAAGGAATCGGTTTTTACAGGCCCAACTGAGAGCTAATATGCCTTCAAACCACAACAGCAACCGTTAAGTTGTGCGCGTCACTCCCCATTGGCAAGTGAAACCCATCAGCGCTTCTGTGGTTAAAGGCAAATTTCACCGCCAACATTCAGACGGCGAGCGATGTGAACAACAAACTTTTATGACAACACACTCAAACTCGGAAGCATCCCGGTTGTCAAGTTCGGGGTACGCTGAAGCTGAAAAGATATCTAGAATTGATTTGATGTGCCTGGAAGCTCAATAAACCCACAGCCACAGAGAGAGGGGGGGGGGGGAAGTGGAAAAATGCTCCAACTAACAGCAGCAACATGACCCTTTCATCGCGTGTTCAACTTACTCACACACACCAGGAGGAGGAAGAGGTAGTGAGGAGAGGAAGAGGAGCAGAGGAGAAGAAGTGCGTTGAATTATCAAAAAGATAAAATGGAGGTTTGATTTATTCAGACACATGGCTTCAAAAGCAGAAATCTGCACTGACCCGTGAATTCTCTCATCTCTGGTGGGGATCGGGGCCCACAAGGAGTCCGGTTTCAAACACACCATAAGGGATGCCCATATAGAACTCGTGTTCCGGATAGTTTACTAACTTCCTACACAGGGAACATAAATTCTACTCTTTCCTTACAGCAAAAATTGGACTTTTACACCCTGATTAGGCAATAATAAGCTTTAAGGTTTTAGTATTTTTGAGCTTTCCCCCCCCACATTTCTTCTCTGAATGCTCTCTAGACAGAATGTGGTACTGACACTGCCAGTGCCGCAGATTTAGATTTAGAAATTTATGCTAAGAATATGCATGCCTGCTTCACTTTAAGGAAAACTAAATAAACACATCCACAAAACAATGAACCAGTCTGGTGAACACAACTGTTGGTTTCTGTGCTTTTTAGCCAAGTTTTTTTATGCTGAAATCCAAAACTTTATAGTGGATGGATGAATGACCAATAGATGAATGAATGAATGAATGAAAAACAGATAAATGAACAGATGATTTACAGACGGACGGACAGATGGATGGATGAGGGACCAAAAAATTTATGGCTGAATGGAAGATTAACATTGGATGGATGATTTACGGATTGATGGATTATATTCGACAGATTATTTTAAGCGATAAGAGATGTAACAAAAAGGATAAAAGAGTGGAGGAAGGGGCTTTATTTGCTGCACTATGATGTGGAGGTGAGTTATTCTGTTTTTTCGTCTTTACCATTTGTGTGTTTAAGCTTCATTGGTTAATTAGTATTTACCGTTTTAATGTTTAAAATTACATTGAGAACAATGGGCACAAAAATAATGGCTACAAGTCCACTTAACTAATTTTAAAACCAGGCATTAATCAATATTTTAGTAGAATATACCTGCAATGCATGTGGCTAGTGTCAGCATAAAGTCCTGACTGAATGAATATCATCATAACCTACTTATTAACGAGCAACTTTAACGATGAACAGCTGAAACGTTACCAGGTATACTGCGGTAGCAATTTCGCTCCAACTCCTCTCCTTGTCATTTCTGTCATTCTTTGCACGAAATGTTGAATAAACATTAATGTTTCCACATATCATCTCCGATGTCGCTTTTCCCCTCAGAAAGCACGAGGGGAATCCGTGCTTTCTGATTGGCTACCTGTCACATTCAACAGGCTGTGTTCTCACTCCCAGTCGGGGAAAACCCCAAATGCTGCAGTGATAAACTGGCCAAGACAATATAACATGTTGAATAAGCGTATGCCTGATATAGATCGGAGCGCCCACGACGTTCTACCGACTGGACCCGATCAGTCGTAACACTACAGGATGATCGGTTACGATTATCGTAAGCGACAATCTTAGTTGGTCGTGTCGTGTGAACTGGGCTTAAGGTAGGAGTGAACTATTGCATCAGGTAGTTTTATATGCCCATCTTCTCTATCTAAATCTAATGATTATTGAAGGGCAATATAGTATACAGACTTCATAATCTGCACTCTTTTGGTTGAACGCAGTATTTATTTCCACTTTGATTTTAGTTTTTATACAAGTGCATTCTTTGTTAATGGAGACTGAGAGTCAATTTTAGTTATGTTTTTGGTTGTTTTGTTTATTTTGTTTATCAGTTCCAGCGTTAAGTGTTCTTTTTTTTAAAATAAAGTGTATGTATTTTTGGCAGGATATCGCTGAGATTATTATGTCATTACCATTACATCAGTTTAAAATGGTCTTCAAAGAATATTATTGTTTATCGCAATATTTTTTGAGACAATTAATCGCTCAGCAAAATTTGTTATCGTCACAGGCCTACAATCAACATATGGATATATGACCAACAGATGAATAATTGATGGGTGACTGGAAGACAGATGGATGTTCTCTAGACAATGGGACAGGGAATAAAGTCTAGAAACAAACATTCCACCGTGCTCCATTTTCTCCCTTCAACCTCATCATCTGCACACATCTACTGGCCTCAGATCCCTCCGATGTTCCAAAGCAGCGGATATGAGCAGCAAATGGTGCATGCAGAGCCAGGAGGCAGGGATGCCCTGAGGCAGCCAGCCTGGCCCTCCCTTCAGTGTGTAGCTGTAAAACCTCGGCGCTGCTCTGATGTGCAGGTCGAGCACAACAGCGAAGCCCTCGATGAATAAACACAAAGACAAAATATGACGCAACGTTTAGAGTCAAATCCCAGCGGGGAACGACGGCGCGTGTGAGGATGCGCCACAATAAAAGGAAGTACATCGCGTATCATGAAACTATATAAACTGGGTGAGCTCTTAAAGGGATCTTAAAGGGAAGGTCAGCTGGAGCATTTTTACATGCCATAATATTCTTTTAAAAGAAACCAAGAAGTATCTGGCTAAAGCAATAAAACTGTTTGAATTTGGTTTGAAATTATGATAGAATGTCTTTTTGCTGCAGAATTTCCAGAATCACTTCACTTTAAAAGGAAAAGTTGGATGTTTCCCTTGCTCAACTGGCGAGCGTTGATGTGCATGAATGTGCTTCACACATGTTGTCACCCAACCAAGCAGAAACTCTGCCAAAAAGAGTAAAGTGGGTGGAGTGGTGGGGGGACCGGGGTCACTGTAGGGGACAGGAGTATGGACAGAACAACAGCGGTTGCCAGGAGTTTATTTGTGAGTGTGTATCCCACAATAGTGCTGACCTCCTTCTGTTGAGAAACAGAAAGTGAGGATGTGTGTGCAACTCTGCCCACCTTGCTGTCCATGCTGAGGAAAAGTCTGCTTGTGTGTGTGTGTTCACCGAGCGTGACCCTGTGCCTATCCCCTCCTCTTCCCCGCTCAGAATCATATATGACGAATCAAAACAAAGTCGAGGATAATCCTTAAGTAGATGGTAGTGAAGAACA